>NC_135820.1:76123949-76208949 GCF_964213995.1 Mustelus asterias | reverse complement strand
GGGGAGATTAAAGGCGAGATTCTCCACCTTTCCCTCAGTGTCTTTCCCATCGGTGGGAGGTGGCACACTATTCACTGGCAGCTGGATCCTCTGCTCCCTCCGCTGTCAATGGGATTTCCCAGCAGGATAACCCGCAGCAGGCTGTGCACTATCAGCGGGACCAGAGAATCCCGCCAGCGTGACTGGCTGGAGAATTCCGGCCTAAATGGCAACAATGTCATGGAACAAAAGGCAAAGAGAGTGGGAATGGTAGGAGTAAAGGAAAAAATGATGGGTTCAGAGTAGGTGTTAATAACAGAATAAAACTCAATGCTATCTAAAAGCAAAATAGCAGAATGTGTTAACAGAATAAAGGTCAGTGCTGTCTGAAAGCAAATCCTGAGAACAAGATGGTGTGAGAGGGAGGGTTTCAGATTCCTAGGGCATTGGGACTGGTTCTGGGGGAGGTGGGACCTGTACAAACGGAACAGGTTACACCTGGGCAGGATCGGGACTGTTGCCCTTGGGGGGTGGTGGTACTTGCTAGAGTGGCTGGGGAGGGTTTAAACTGATATGGCAGGGGGACAGGGGAACCTTTGCAAGGGGCAATTAGGAACAAGAGGAAAAGATAGTAAGGAGAATAAGGAAAGTGATAGGCAGGGAAATCGAGGGCCAGATCAGATAAGGACCGAGTAAGAAATAGTAGGAAAGGGAAAAGAAATGTTAAAAGTGCCCACCTTACGGTTTTGTACCTGAATGCTCGGAGCATTCGAAACAAAATGGATGAATTAGTTGCACAGATAGATGTAAAGGGGGATGATATAGTTGGCACTACAGAGACGTGGCTCCAAGGTGAGCAAGGATGGGAACTAAACATTGAGGGCTATTCAGTGTTTAGGAAGGACAGACAGAAAGGAAAAGGAGTTGCATTGTTAATTAAAGATGATATTAACATGATATTGAGTAAAGATATAAGCATAAATGATGTGGAATCGGTATGGGTCGAGTTAAGAAACAACAAGGGGCAAAAAGGGGCAAAAAACATTGGTGGGGGTGGTATACAGACCACCAAACTGTAGTGGTAATGCTGGGAATAGCATTAGACAGAAAATCAGAAATGCATGTGTGAAAGGAACATCTGTGATTATGGGCGACTTTAATCTGCTTATAGATTGGGAGAGTCAAATTAGTCACAGTGCAATAGAGGAGGAATTTCTGGAGTGTGTACGGGATGGTTTTCTGGAGCAACAAGGGAGCAGGCCATCTTGGACTGGATGTTGTGCAATGAGAAAGGATTAGTTGGCGATCTGGCTGTGAGAGAACCCTTGGGGACGAGTGACCATAATATGGTAGAATTCTTTCTCAAGGTGGATAATGATGAAGTTGATTCTGAGACCAGGGTCCTGAATCTCACTAAAGGTAACTATGATGGTATGAAGCATGAATTGGCCATGATGGACTGGGAAATATTACTGAAAGGAAAGATAGTGGACAGGCAATGGCAGGCATTTAAAGAACAAATAGGTGAACTCCAGAAGTTGTTTATTCCTGTTTGGCGGAAGAGTGGAAAGGGAATTGTGGCCAAACCAAGGCTTACAAGGGAAATTAGAGATAGGATCAGATTCAAGGAAGAAGCAAACAAATTGGCAAGAAAAAGCAATAGGCCTGAGGATTGGGAGCAGTTTAAAATTCAACAAAAGAGGACTGAGGGATTGATTAAGAAGGGAAAAATAGAGTGTGAAAGTAAACTAGCGGGGATCATAAAAAACTGCCTGTAAAAGTTTCTATAGATATGTAAAGAGAAAAAGATTGACAAAAACGAATGTAGGCCCCTTACAGTCAGAAACAGGAAAATTTATAACAGGGATCACAGAACACAGAATCACAGAAACCCTACAGTGCAGAAGGAGGCCATTCGGCCCATCGAGTCTGCACCGACCACAATCCCACCCAGGCCCTACCCCCACATATTTTTACCCGCTAATCCCTCTAACCTACGCATCTCAGCACTCTAAGGGGCAATTTTTAACCTGGCCAATCAACCTAACCCGCACATCTTTGGACTGTGGGAGGAAACCGGAGCACCCGGAGGAAACCCACGCAGACACGAGGAGAATGTGCAAACTCCACACAGACAGTGACCCAAGCCGGGAATCGAACCCAGGTCCCTGGAGCTGTGAAGCAGCAGTGCTAACCACTGTGCTACCGTGCCGCCCAGGGAATAAAGGAATGGCCGAGGAATGAAATCTGTACTTTGCTTCAGTCTTCGCAAAGGAAGATATGAATAATGTACCAGAAGTGCTGAGAAACATGTTTTAATGAGGAGCTGAAAAAAATCAGCATTAATAGAGAAATCGTTTTGGGGAAATTGATGGGATTGAAAGTGGATAAATCTATCTTCATCCCAGAGTACTTAAGGAAGTGGCCCTGGAAATAGTAGATCTATTGGTGGTTATTTTCCAAAATTCTTTGGACTCTAGAATAGTTCCTACAGATTGGAGGGTAGCTAATGTAAGCCCGCTTTCAAAAAGGGAGGTAGAAAGAAAACTGGGAACTATAGACCAGTGAGCCTAACGTCGGTACTGGGGAAGTTGCCAGAGTCTATTATCGAGGATTTCATAACTCAACATTTGGAAGGCAGTGGTATAATCAGACAAAGTCAGCATGGATTTACAAAGGGGAAATCATGCTTGACGAATCTATTGGAATTTTTTGAGGATGTAACTAGTAGAGTTGACTTAGAAGAACCAGCAGATGAGGTTTATTTAGACTTTCAGAAGGCTTTCGACAAGGTCTCACATAACAGACTACTATGTAAAGTTAAAGCACATGGGATCGCAGGTAATGTCTTGAGATGGATAGAAAGCTGGTTAGCAGATAGGAAGCAAAGAGTTGGCACAAATAGGTCTTTTTCTGATTGGCAGTCAGTAACTAGTGGGATTTCGCAGCGATCTGTGCTCGGACCCCAACTGTTCACATTATATATTAATGATTCGGAAGAGGGAACTGAATGCATTATCTCCAAATTTGCAGATGATATAAAGTTGGGTGGGAGGGTGAGCTGTGAGGAGGATGCAGAGATGTTTCAGCGTGATTTGGACAGGCTGAGTGTGTGGGCATCTGCATGGCAGATACAGTATAATGTGGATAAATGTAAGGTTATCCACTTTGGTAGCAATAATAAGAAGACAGATTATTACTTGAATGGGTGTAAATTGAGAGAGGTAGAGTCTCAATGAGACCTTGGAGTCCTCGTGCATCAGTCACTGAAAATAAGCATGCAGGACAGCAGGCAGTAAAGAAAGCAAATGGTATGTTGGCCTTCATAGTGAGAGGATTCGAGTATAGAGATAGGGACGTTTAGCTGCAATTGTATAGAGTGTTGCTGAGGCCACACTTTGAGTATTGTGTGCAGTTTTGGTGTCCTTATCTGAGGAAGGATGTCCTTGCTATAGAGGAAGTGCAGTGAAGGTTTGCCAGGCTGATTCCTGGGATGGCAGGTCTGTCATGTGAGGCGAGCCTAAGTCGGTTAGGATTATATTCACTGGAGCTTAAAAGAGTGAGAGGGGATCTCATAGAAACTTATAAAATTCTAACAGAGTTGGACAGGGTGGATTCAGAAAGAATGTTCTCAATGATGGGGGAGTCCAGAACAAGGGGTCATAGTTTGAGGATAAGGGGTAAACCTTTTAGAACTGAGGTGAGAAGAAATTTCTTCACCCAGAGGGTGGTGAATGTGTGGAATTCACTCCCACAGAAAGTAGTTGAGGCCAAATCGTTGTCTGATTTCACGAAGAAATTAGATATAGCTCTTGGGGCTAAAGGGATCGAGGGATATGGGGGGAACGGGGGATCAGGATATTGAATTTGAGGATCAGCCATGATCAAAATGAATGATGGAGCAGACTCGAAGGGCCGAATGGCCTCCTCCTGCTTCTATGTTTTAATATAAGATACAGACTCTAGCACTGGGTAGGGGGTGAGGGGGGGAGGTGGTGGTGCAGGTGGGAAATACAAAATGGAGGACAGAGTTCATGGGTCAAAGTTGTTGAAAATAATTGTTAAAATAATTTCTAAATGTGTATTCTTAACCTGGCTTGGGAGCTGTTCCTTTATTTACACAGAATTACACATTGTATGGTATAACCCGACAGTGACTATCCCCAGGATGGGAGAGGATGGGGGAGGGGTGGGTTTGGAGGGTGCAGAATATACAGGAGGATCCCAGGAGCTGTGTAAGCAGGAAGAGAGAATAATGGCAGGAACGTTGTCCCTGGAAGGTGTTGGAAATGAGAAAGATGGTGATTGAGTTCAAGGGGAACGGATACACTGGAACAGCTAAACAAAACTGCGGGAGAGGCTCAATAGTCACACATAATAGATTGCATTATCAAAGTACAGGCAGAGCAAGGACGGCACAGTGGTTAGCCCTGCTGCCTCACAGCGCCAGGGACCTGGGTTTGATTCCTGGCTTGGGTCACTGTCTGTGTGGAGTCTGCACATTCTCCCTGTGTCTGCGTGGGTTTCCTCCGGGTGCCCCGGTTTCCTCCCATAGTCCGAAAGACGTGCTGGTTAGGGTGCATTGCCCGTGCTAAATTCTCCCTCAGTGTTACCCGAACAGGCGCCGGAGTGTGGCGAATAGTGAATTTTAACAGTAACTTGATTGCAGTGTTAATGTCAGCCTACTTGTGACAATAATAAGTAAATAAATAAACTTTGATAGCCAATGTAAAGAACAAAGAAACAGGGAAAGGCCATTCAACCCCTCGATACTGTTCCACCATTCAATCAGATCCCAAGCTGATCAGTCACTTCACTCCATCCATTCACTTGGTTTTATGACACATGATGCCGCTTGTCTGATGTACATCTATCGATCTCAGGCTTGAAAGTTCTCCGTTGACTCCCCATTTGTACAGTGCAGAAAGAGGCCATTTGGCCCATCGACTCTACACCGACCACAATCCCACCCAGGCCCTATTGCTGTACCCTTCATATTTACACCTGCTAATCCCCCTGACACGAGGGTCACTTTAGCATAGCCAATCCACCTAACCCGCACATCTTTGGAGTGTGGGAGGAAACCGGAGCACCCGGAGGAAACCCACACAGAGTCGGGGAGAACCTGCAAACTCCGCACAGACAGTGACCCAAGCCGGGAATCGAACCCGGGTCTCTGGCGTCTTGAAAGATTTTTGGCGGAGGGAGTTGCAGACTCCAAAGAGGGCAGACAGGGAGTTGGTTTAACATCTCATCCGAAAACTGAAAGGGGGTTCTGTCAAACTTTCTGCTTGGAAGCTGGGAGGGTCCCTCAATTCCTCGCCCAAATCCTTCAGAAAGTAGGAAGAGTAAAACTTGCAATGTTGACTCCCTTACCCCACACAATCCCGGGAGGAGAATTAGGCTGATGTAAGAGGATTTGTATGTGACATAAACATAGTAAAGATTTGTTAAACCATACAGCCTGTTTGTGTGTGTTAAAAATTCCCAGAAATCTCTGCTCATTGTGGCCAGTACAAGAACTTCAGAAGAGGAAGAGACAAAATAAAAGGAGCAGCATGTTCTGTTATTTGAGAGGACACTTGTCCCAGTTTAAATAGGGCTCCAGCACTCCCTCTGATCTACTGAAATACTCAGTACAACTTCATGTGGCTACTTCCAGTTCACACAGTGTGCTAGCCCAGCTCCTCCGCAGCACAAACACACTCAGCAACAGTATTAGATTCTATACCTGATTACGAATGACCAAGATCATAGAATCCCTACAGTGCAGAACGATACTATTTGGCTCATCGGGTCTCTGACATAGGTTCACTCCTGCCCAATCCCCGTAACTCCACACATTTATCCCACTAACCCACACATTCTGGGACACCAAGGGAGAATTTAGCATGGCCAGTCCACCTAACCTACACATCTTCCAAATAACAGAACATGCCGCTCCTGTGCTTCCTATGGGAGGAAACCGGAGCACCCGGAGGAAACCCACACAGGCACAGGGAGAACATGCAGACCCCGCACAGGCAGTGACCCGAGGCGGGAATCGAGCCCGGATCCCTGGCACTGTGAGGCAGCAGTGCTAATCACTGTGCCACCGTGCCACCAATATTGCTATCAACAGCAATTGCAGAGGAGATTGACCAGGATGTGGCCAGGGCTGGAAAAGTGTAGCTATGAGGAGAGATTGGAAAGGTTGGGGTTATTCTCCTTGGAACAAGGAAGGCTGAGAGTTGACTTGATGGAGGTGGATGAAGTTATGAGGGGAAAAGATAGAACGGACAGGATAAAATTGTTTCCCTAGGTGGAGAATTTGAGAACCAGGGGACGCAGATTCAAGATAAGTGGCAGTAGGTGTAGAGGGGACATGAGGAAGAACTTCTTCACGCAGAGGGTGGTGGGTGTCTGGAATTCGCTGCCTGAGTTGGTGGTGGAGGCAGAGACCCTAAACTCTTTTTAAAAGTCCCTGGGTCTGCACCTGAAGTGCTGTAAGCTACAGGGCTATGGGCCGGGTGCAGGAAGGTGGGATTAGAAAGGGCACCTGGGCGCCCTCGGGCTGGCATGGATTGATTTGATTTGATTTATTATTGTCACATGTATTAACATACAGTGAAAAGTATTGTTTCTTGTGTGCTATACAGATAAAGCATACCATTCATAGAGAAGGAAAGGAGAGAGTGCAGAATGTAGCTAGGGTGTAGAGAAAGATCAACTTAATGCGAGGTAGGTCCATTCAAAAGTCTGATGGCAGCAGGGAAGGAGCTGTTCTTGAGTCGGTTGGTACGTGTCCTCAGACTTTTGTATCTTTTTCCCAACGGAAGAGGGTGGAAGAGAGAATGTCCGGGGTGCGTGGGGTCCTTGATTATGCTGGCTGCTTTTCCGAGGCAGCAGGAAGTGTAGACAGAGTCAATGGATGGGAGGCTGGTTTGCGTGATGGATTGGGCTTCGTTCATGACCCTTTGTAGTTCCTTGCGGTCTTGGGCAGAGCAGGAGCCCATACCAAGCTGTGATACAACCAGAAAGAATGCTTTCAATGGTGCATCTGTAAAAGTTGGTGAGATGGGCTGAATGGCCTCGTTCTGTGTTGCAATGTTTCTATGGTTCCTCATCACCCAGGAATTAAGCAAACATTTCCATTGTGTCTGCAGAGGAAGAATGCTTCGAGAAACCTTGATTTCAAATTCCTCTATGTCTTCACCCCTCGCCGTCGCTGTAGCTTCCATCAAACCCACAAACCTCCAAAGGCTTCTTCCAATTCTGGCCTCCTGAGTAATGTCTGATTTTGATTTCTCCGCCTCTGCTGGTTGTGCCTTCAGTTGCACGAAGCTTAAGAGGGGATTTGATAGAGATCTTCAAAACCATGAGGGGGCAGGACAGAGGAAATAGGGAGGAACTATTCCCCACTCGAGAAAGGATCGAGAACGAGAGGACGCAGATCATTGGTGAAAGAAGCAAAAATGAAATGAGGAAAATCCTTTTCACCCAGTGAGTGGTTAGTGTCTGTAATGCTCTGCATGGGAGTGCAGTTCAATCCAGGCTGCTGAAAGGGAGTCGGACTGTGACCTGGGAAGGAGGAATGTGCAGGGTTACAGGGAGAGGATAGGATAATGGATCTAAGTGAATTGTTCATTTGGAGAGACAGTGCAGATATGATGGGCCGAATGGCCTCCATATGCCCTGTCACAATCCTGTGATTCTGGGATGTGCGGTCACTGTTGGAATGTAGGAAGCACAGCAGCTAATTTGCACAGCAAGATCCCACAACAGCAGGGTGCTAATGACCTGGTAATCTTATTGTGGTGGTATTGGTTGAGATATTAGAAATCATAGAAATCATAGAAACCCTACAGTACAGAAAGAGGCCTTTCGACCCATCGAGTCTGCACCGACCACAATCCCACCCAGGCCCTACCCCCATATCCCTACATATTTACCCACTAATCCCTCTAACCTACGCATCTCAGGACACTAAGGGCAATTTTTAGCATGGCCAATCAACCTAACCCACACATCTTTGGACTGTGGGAGGAAACCGGAGCACCCGGAGGAAACCCACGCAGACACGAGGAGAATGTGCAAACTCCACACAGACAGTGACCCGAGCCGGGAATCGAACCCAGATCCCTGGAGCTGTCAAGCAGCAGTGCTAACCACTGTGCTACCGTGCCGCCCGACACACATTGAACCGGACATGGGGTGGGCGGCACGGTGGCACAGCGGTTAGCACTGCTGACTCACAGTGCTAGGGACTAGGGTTTGATTCCTGGCTTGGGTCACTATCTGTGTGGAGTTTGCATGTTCTCCCCGTGTCTGTGTGGGTTTCCTCCGGGTGCTCCGGTTTCCTCCCACAGTCCAAAAATGTGTGGGTTAGATGCATTGGCCATGCTAAATTGCCCCTTGGTGTCCTGGGATGTGTAGGTTAGAGAGATAAATATGTGGGGATAGGGCCTGGGTAGGATTGTTGTTGGTGCAGACTCGATGGGCCAAATGGCCTCTTTCTGCACTGTAGGGATTCTATAACTCCTCCCTTGCTTTTTTTTTGAAAAGTGCGAAGGAATCTTTCACACCCACCAGATGGGGTTTCGGTTTAAAGTCTCATTCTGAAAGACAGCTCCCCTGACAGTGCCGCCACTCCCTCAGTATCGCACTGGGAATGCGAGCATGATACTTTTGCACTTCTGTGAATGTTACAGATATCTTCTCCACCTCTCCCCCTGCTCCTGATTCAGTTAATAACAAACGACAGTTATTATGAGATAACAATAGAGTATTCTTGAGAAGCACAACATCTGGTCACATCTGTGGGGACTTAAAGGGATTTTCCAGCCACACTCACCCCAGAATCGGAAAATCCCGCCCAAGGTCAATGGACCTTTGCATGGTCCACCCCCCCACCCCCCCACCCCCCCCCCCCCCCCCCCCCCCCCCGCTACGTTTCCTGTGATGGGAAAATTCCACCCTCAGTTTCAATTCCAATGGAACTCTACTGAAAGTAAAGTTTATTTATTAGTGTCACATTAATACTGCAATGAAGTTATTGTGAAAATCCCCTAGTCGCCACAGTCCAGCGCCTGTTCAGATACACTGAGCGAGAATTTAGCACGGCCAATGCACCTGATCACCATGTCTTTTGGACTGTGGGAGGAAACCGGAGCACCCGGAGGAAACCCATGCAAACGCGGGGAGAATGTGCAGACTCTGCACAGACAGAGACCCAAGCCAGGGATCGAACCCGGATCCCTGGCGCAGTGAGGCAGCAGTGCTAACCATTGTGCCACCGTGCTGCCCACTTCAGATTGGACTCGGAACATTAACTCTGTTTCTCTGTCCACAGATGCTGCCAGACCTGCTGAGTTTTGCTACTATTTTCTGTTTTTGCTTCAGAACTCCGGCGTCCGCAGTATTTTGCTTTTATTTTTGTGTTAGTGTGAAACCCATTTTGAGCAGCAGGTGGCAGCAGTGTGTCAATTATTCTCAGATCCAGTAACCACATTGAAATCAGCAAGTGGTGACCGATGGTGAAATGGATTTTACCAAGTGCGCGGGTGGCCTTTCTAACTGAATCCTGAAGCTGGGACCCCTCAGATGGGTTTGGTGAGCGTGTGTGGCGAGACACACCCTGTAGGAGCCTGGTTCCCTTATCGTTCTGACACACTTTGGTGGGTTTCCTCCGGGTGCTCCGGTTTCCTCCCACAGTCCAAAGATGTGCAGGTTAGGTTGATTGGCCATGCTAAAATTGCCCCTTAAAGTCCTGAGATGCGTAGGTTAGAGGGGTAGGGCCTGGGTGGGTTTGTGGTCGGTGCAGACTCGATGGGCCGAATGGCCTCTTTCTGTACTGTAGGGTTTCTATGATGACTTATCACAATGTCCCACAAGTTACCGTTTATTTATGTATGACGGGTCCCAGCTCTTGTGGCAATAGCAGCGCAGTTACAGAAAAAAGCTTCCAAGGAAAAAGCTCCAGAGCAGCTCAGTACTTGGAGAAGTTTGAAAATAACTGGTGAAAGAAGTCAGCTTGTCAGCATATCCAGGATTGAGTCAGTTTAGTGCGCGACGGATTAGAATTGCTGAGAAGAACACACACTCATTATGAAAGTCTGACTGGTGCATTGCTCAGAGCAATTGCCTAATATCCTGTAAACCCTTTGGTGTTGGGACAGGTACAAACAAACAACAAAGAACAAAGAACAATACAGCACAGGAACAGGCCCTTCGGCCCTCCAAGCCCGCGCCGCTCCCCGGTCCAGGATTGAATCCTGAATCCAGGATCCCCGCCCAATTTTCCAGCCTATCTACATACTAATATCCTATCCACCGAGCTGTCCCTCACAGCTACGATGCTTTGTTCATCACAACCTATTAACTCACCCCCACCCCCCCAATCCAGACCATGTGATCTCCAGGGAGAGGCGAAAACCCAGAGTGAAAACCCCAGGGCCAATATGGGGAAAAAAAATCTGGGAAATTCCTCTCTGACCCCCTGAGGCGATCGAAACGAGTCCAGGAGATCACACTGGCCCTGATCGGAAAATGCTTCCCAACCCTATTCATTTCCACTTCCACGAACACCATATGAATTCCCTGCCCCCGAGACAGGTTCCCAACTATCCGCAGTCTCGCTCTGTACTGGCACCAGCAAGATGATCATAGAATGAAGCCTTGAAACGAGAAACAAAGAACAATTAGCCCGCGCCGCTCCCTGGTCCAAACTAGACCACTCTTTTGTATCCCTCCATTCCCACTCCGTTCATATAGCTGTCTAGATAAGTCTTAAACGTTCCCAGTGTGTCCGCCTCCACCACCTTGCCCGGCAACCCATTCCAGGCCCCCACGACCCTCTGTGTAAAATATGTCCTTCTGATATCTGTGTTAAACCTCCCCCCCTTCACCTTGAACCTATGACCCCTCGTGAACACCACCGACCCGGGGAAAAGCTTCCCACCGTTCACCCTATCTATGCCTTTCATAATTTTATACACCTCTATTAAGTCTCCCCTCATCCTCTGTCTTTCCAAGGAGAACAACCCCAGTTTCCCCAATCTCTCCTCATAACCAAGCCCCTCCATACCAGGCAACATCCTGGTAAACCTCCTCTGTACTCTCTCCAAAGCCTCCACGTCCTTCTGGTAGTGTGGTGACCAGAACTGGACGCAGTATTCCAAATGCGGCCGAACCAACGTTCTATACATCTGCAACATCAGACCCCAACTTTTATACTCTATGCCCTCTATACTTTATACTCTTCCCGTCCTATAAAGGCAAGCATGCCATATGCCTTCTTCACCACCTTCTCCACCTGTGACGTCACCTTCAAAGATCTGTGGACTTGCACACCCAGGTCCCTCTGCGTCTCTACACCCTTTATGGTTCTTCCATTTATCGTGTAGCTCCTCCCTACATTATTCCCACCAAAATGCATCACTTCGCATTTATCAGGATTGAACTCCATCTGCCATTTCCTTGCCCAAATTTCCAAGGTACAATGAGGAATCTCAAGCTAGCAGGGTGGCACAGTGGTTAGCACTGCCGCCTCACAGCCCCGGGGACCGGGGTTCCATTCCCGGCTTGGGTCACTGTCTGTGCGGCGTCTGCACGTTCTCCCCGTGTCTGCATGGGTTTCCTCCGGGTGCTCCAGTTTCCTCCTACAGGCACAAAAGATGTGCTGCTTAGGGTGCATTGGCTGTGCTAAATTCTCCCTCAGTGTACCCGAACAGGCGCCGGAGTGTGGCGACTAGGGGTTTTCACAGTAACTTCATTGCAGTGTTAATGTAAGCCTACTTGTGACACTAATAAATAAACTTTAAGCAGTGTGAAGTGACAGGTTATTCCAGCACAGGGTGTAATAAACATTCAATGTTGGGAAATATATTCAATTGTTTTAATTGTCCTCGGATTGTCGCACTCAGCATGGGATGCGTGACTCCACCTTGGGTCTATTTGATCTCCGTCAAAGTCGCATTTAAATTTCCTTCCGAACTCCGGAAAGAATTAAAAAGTGGGAACACTTTATTAAACAGACTGTCAAAAAAAAAATCCACCCTGTGTCGGAACAGTAAACCCTCATTGTAAATCTTTATCAAAGGATAATCAGGCTGTGAGGAGGATTTCATGCTGGTATCCCTCAGGCTGTCTCCTGGAAGACTCAGGGGAGGGATGCTGGTGATCCGGAAGGGACTTGGACTTGTGCCATGGAGGGAGATGTGTGGGATCTGATTCCAGCCCCCGGGGCACTGGGAATTTACATTTCACATGAAGCTTGTTACACTCTGCCCTCCATTCTGTGTGCTGCTTTCACACCCATCCATAAGCTATCTGCATTTAGGTAGCACCTTAGAGACAGTAAACCATCCCAGTGTGTGTCACAGGAGTGCTGCTGGAAAGGTTTCGATGCTAAACAAGTATTAACGTAAAGTAAAGTGTATTTATTAGTGTCACAAGTAGGTTTACATTAACACTGCAATGAAGTTACTGTGAAATTCCCCTAGTCGTCACACTCCGGCACCTGTTCAGGTCAATGCGCCCTAACCAGCACGTCTTTCAGAATGTGGGAGGAAACCGGAGCACCCAGAGGAAACCCACGCAGACACGGGGAGAATGTGCAGACTCCACACAGACAGTGACCCAAGCCGGGAATTGAACCTGGGTCCCTGGCGCTGTGAGGCAGCAGTGCTAACCACTGTGCCACCGTGCCGCCATACCATATTAGGACAAGTGAGCCAAATAGCTTGCTCAAGGATTACGTTTATTTATTAGTGTCACACGTACGCTTACATTAACACTGCAATGAAATTACTGTGAAAATCCCCGAGTCACCACACTCTGGCACCTGTTCGGGTACACTGAGGGAGAATTTAGCACGGCCAATGCACCCTAACCAGCTCGTCTTTCAGACTGTGAGAGGAAATGGGAGCACCCGGAGGAAACCCACGCAGACACGGGCAGAACGTGCAGGATTAGATAGGGTGGATAGTGAGAGCCTTTTTCCTCGGATGGTGATGGCTAACACGAGGGGACATAGCTTTAAATTGAGGGGTGATAGATATAGGACAGATGTCAGAGGTAGGTTCTTCACTCAGAGAGTAGGAAGGGCGTGGAATGCCCTGCCTGCAGCAGTAGTGGACTCGCCAACATTAAGGGTATTTAAATGATCATTGGATAAACATATTGATGATATTGGAATAGTGTAGGTTAGATGGGCTTTAGATTGGTTTCACAGGTCGGTGCAACATCGAGGGCCGAAGGGCCTGTACTGCGCTGTAATGTTCTATGTTCTATGTTCCACACAGACAGTGACCCAAGCCGGGAATCGAACCCGGGTCCCTGACTCTGTGAGGCAGCAGTGCCAACCACTGTGCTATCTCTAACTGTGCAATTGTCAACCCCACCACCCTTACTCTGCAAGAAGAAGCTCCTGAGAGGATTTTAGAAGGTCATTGAGGTATTTGACAAGTTGGAGGATTTGCTGCCTTGTCAGAATTGGACAGGATTTCATTAACCCACAGACTGCTGAACATCTGGAAAGATCTCCATTGTTGGGGAGGAAGTGGAGAGACTCCTGCCCTCTGGAGGCAGTTGTGACCACCCAGTTTTATAAATGATACTCTGATGGGCGTGGCTTACTTGGCTGAGGGGTTTTTTTCTGGCCAAAATGTATCACAAAGTCTCACCACTCACCTCCTTGGCTTGCCAACACCTTCTGCCCTGCTGAACAGGAGCCTGGAGAGGCTACATGGGCCATGGCAAGATTGGCAGTCATCGAATCTTACAGCACAGGAGGAGGTTATTGGGCCCATCATAGCCTTTGGGGGCTCTTTGCGAGAGTTAACTGAGATAACTCCTCAGAGGCCGGTATCCCTTCACCAGATTCCCTTTATTTACAAACTTGCCTCCACTCCTCAGAGTGCTTCAGGTACAGAGTCGGAATCCAGAGAGTCAGTAACCT
The DNA here is from genome assembly GCF_964213995.1 of Mustelus asterias. NCBI lineage: Eukaryota > Metazoa > Chordata > Chondrichthyes > Carcharhiniformes > Triakidae > Mustelus > Mustelus asterias. The sequence continues at coordinate 76,195,031 of NC_135820.1, read as the reverse complement.
TGACACTCCTCAATATATACAGGCGAGACTCCCTGATTGGGCAGGCAGTCATTACCTCAATCAGGGAGCTCATACTCCAAGAAGCCCACTTCATGGGCCTCGCTGAGGTCATTACATTAATCCCACACCCTACCGAGCCCCATAATCCTTCCAATTAGTCATCTTCAATCATCTTCAATTGCGTTTTAAAAGTTGCCCGGTATCTGATTTCAACAACCTTCCAGGTGGCAGATTCCAGACATTCTGGTGAAGAAACTACTTATTGACTCCTTCGATTGGGATTTTCCCATTTATTTTAGATCTCTGACCTTGAGTCAGTGACCCGCCTTGTGATAGAAATAACTTCTCCCCATCTCGCAAAACCCCACCTGGAATATCTCTATTCACTCTGAGCCGTCACTGCTCCAAGGAGAACAATCTCACCGTCTCCAATCTCTCCGCATTACTGAACTCCCTCTGCCCCATTATCATCCTGAGATCCCCAAATATTAACCCACTCCCACTGTGAGCACCCACCTTCATCACTCACACCCCCACCCTCATCCCCCACCCTCATCCCCACAGTGATCACCCACCCCACCCCTCAACCCACACTCCCACTCTCATCACTGTCCATGCACCCCCTTCCCCACCTCCCAACCCTCCCTCAACTCTCTTTTCTTCTGTGGAAAAGCAAACATCAGGAGGAATAGGAGTGAGTGGGATGAAATGAGTGTGGGTTGGGAAGGTTGCTGGTGGAATCTCAGACACTTTGTTGAGGATGATCTCAGTTACATCATCCATTTTCCTAATAATCAGCTGCCCCCCGCTCCCCCAGCTTACAGGCACAATCCCATCACCACCAACCACCCCCTCCCCCGCCTTTTACACGACTCTGAGTGGAGACGAAAGGGGTTTCGACCAGCACAAGGTGATTTGTGAGCAGCGCAGGCTAAAAACTGCTGAGTTTTAACCATAGTGTGATTTGAGAAAACTGATATCCGTCTGAGCATCAAGAGGGGAAGTACAGACAGCTAACAAGAGGAATAACATCATGCTGGGAATCCCCCATCTCGATCACTGTCAAAGTCAGCAATGTCTGTCAGATAATATCAGGTGAGGTAGCAGTTACTTTTCAATGCTCTCTCCATTTGATGTAAGCATCAGAGGCTGGGCCAACATTTATTGCCCATCCCTAATTGCCCCTTGAGAAGGTGGTGGGGAGCTGCCTTCTTGAACCACTGGTATTGGTTTGATACAACTGAGTGGGTTGCTAGCTCACTTCAGAGGGCCGTTAAGAATCAATCACCTTGATGTGGGTCTGGAATCACCTATAGGCCCAGACCAGCTCAGAATTTGCTTTTGTTCATTCGTGGGACATGAGCGTCGCTGGCGGGCCAGCATTTATTGTCCATCCCTAGTTGCCCTTGGAGGGCAGTTGAGAGTCAACCACATTGCTGTGGCTCTGGAGTCACATGTAGGCCAGACCAGGTAAGGACGGCAGATTTCCTTCCCTAAAGGACATTAGTGAACCAGATGGGCTTTTCCAACAATGGTTTCATGGTCATCAGTAGATTCTTAATGCCTGATATTTTTAATTGAATTCAAATTCCACTATCTGCCGTGGTGGGATTCGAACCCGGATCCCCAGAACATTAGCTGAGTTTCTGGATTAATAGTCTAGTGATAATACCACTGGGCCAACACCTCCCCAAGGATAGTTGGTTTCTGATGAAAGTGAACCATTTGGGGTTGTTTTTACTCGCCTGTCTGATGGTTTCACCTTGTCTATTCTTTGAAAATTTTGTTTCTAAATTGAATTGAAATGCTCAAAATGACTTCAGACCACAGAGTCATACAGCACAGGAGGAGGCCATTCAGCCCATCATGTACCAGTTTGGTAGCCCAATCCAATCAGTTTCACTTCCCTGCTTATTTACACCACCCACCGAAGCTATTTCCCTTCAAATAATTCCCCAATTCTCTTTTGGGAGTTATTACTGAATCTGTTTCCACCACACATTCAGTCAGTGCTTCCCAGACCACAACAATTCATCGTATAAAATTCTCTGGTACTTTTTGGCACTTACCTCACTGAACTAGGTGTCCTCTGGTTCCTGATTCTGCTGCTCCGACACACACTTCCTCCTCTTTGACTCTAAACAAAAACACTTTGTGGTTTTGAATGCCTCGATTAAATTGTCCCCTTTTGCTCCGAGGGGAACCACCCCAGGTCCTGGAAACCTCTCCCCACATAGCTGAAGATCCCCATCCCTGGGGCCATTCCTGTCGATCTCTCTGGTGGCATTGCTAAAATCTTGACCGACGTGCCCTATCTATTAACACTCATACTCAGCTGGGGTTCCTGGAGTAACAACACCTTCAAGGCAAGATCTGATCAGAAAAGGGGAAAATATCACCCCCCCTCCTGCCCCCATTGTATTTTCTTTGTGCAGTTTCCCCATCCCTCTCTCCCCCTTTCCCCTCCCCCCCCCTCCCACCCCCCCATCTGCCCCCACCATCCCTCCCCATCCTCCCCGGTACTGATCCCGTGCAAGTAACATAACTCTTGATATAACTTTCTGATTATGCAGCAATTCTAGGAAATCAGTTATGTTGTCAATGGATACCTCATTTTCTCAATAAAATCATTTCTAAAATCTGGAAGCTATTATGTACACTTAACTCGCTTTGCAAGCCAATTTCTGCTTCTTTTCCCAGCTCTCTCCCCTGTGTCCAGAAGGTAGCCCCTCAGTCTGGGGTTTGGTTCCGCAGACACTCCAGTACTTCATGTGAGAGGCTCCTTGAGTCGAGACTATGAATGTCCACAGCCTATTCGATAGTGGAAGCGCCACAATTGATTCCCCCCTTGTCCACCATGTCCTCACAGAAGCTTTTCACAGCTGGAGTCACAATAAGGGATCAGGAGCAGGGATCCTCCATTGTGCCCTGTCCCTGGGATGACTTTTACCAGTCCTTTGGTGACCGCAGGGAGGTGGGAGGTCTGGCGAGCTGGCAGTCTGTGATGTGTCCTTTATCTTCTTGGGCGACATGGTGAAAAAAAGTTAGCACTGCTGCCTCACAGCGCCAGGGACCGGGGTTCAATTCCGGCCGCGGGCCACTGTCTGTGTGGAGTTTGTACATTCTCCCCGTGTCTGCGTGGGTTTCCTCCGGGTGCTCCGGTTTCCTCCCACAGTCCCAAAGATGTCGGGTTAGGTGGATTAGCTGTGCTAAATTGACCATTAGTGCCAGAGGGACTAGCAGGGTAAATATGTGGGGTTACAGGGATAGGGGCTGGGTGGGATTGTTGTCAGTGCAGACTCGATGGGCCAAATGGCCTCTTTCTGCACTGTAGGGTTTCTATGATTCTATGGCATCATGCCATTTTTCCAGCGGTGGGAAGTATTGCAATTGGCCCACTCGCTCAGAGCCCAATCGAGTTACTCAAGTTGTCAATCACTGGCCTCTTTCCAACTCCATTAGAACAAAGGCAGAGGCCTTCCACCGTGTGGGGAGACTTTCAGGTAAACCCCTGCCTCCTTGGCTGCTCTTCAGCCAAGGGAGAGGCTGGCAAATGGGGCGCATACCCTCAATGGAGTCCCCCCCACCCCCATCCTCACCCGGGCATCCCAGACACCACTTTATTGACCCTGAGCATGCACGGGACATTGCTACACTCCTAACCTGCAAATGCAGTCCCAACAATGACCACTGACCCCAGTGGCGCTGCTGAGCTGTCAGTCCTCTGATTGGCTGGCAGCACTTGGGGAGGCTGTCTTTATTTGGGTCGACAGCCCTGGCGGTGGCAACTCAATTAGCTGCTGCTGGCGAGAAGTGACCCCGGGGCCTCGCTGACCCCAAAACAGGTTCAACCCCTGTTTTGGGGTCCCCTGCTGCCACCAGAAATGTCAATCAATCCATATCGGTCACTCAGGGCCTAGTTAAGCGCTCAATGTGGAACACATTCCTAATCCTGTACAGGCTTGTGTTGAAGTAATTTCCCCATCCAGTCAGCCTCAATAGTGTAAATCTGTTTCACTAACTACTGCCATGGGGAAGCATCCTGACACTGGAAGCCCAGTGACTGGGGAGGCAGCTCTAACCTGAGGATCAGTGAGAGGCAGCACAGAGAGAGGCAAGAGGCTATTTATCAGGCACACACACCTGGAATCCTGAGGAACAGCCTCCGCACCAGGTTTTACGAAATAGACTACAGCATAAACAAGCAGCTTGGAAAACACCTTAACGTGCCGACACCTTGTTGTTGATAAGTGTTTGTCTCCAACACATTTACTCCTCCCTCTGGCTGAACTAGTGCCAGATCCAGAGGGGTGTAAACAGTTTGGATTTACACAGCCTCAAATTGTGGCAACGGTGTGCAATTCTGGTCACCCTATTATAGAAAGGATATTATTAAACTAGAAAGAGTGCAGAAAAGATTTACTGGGATGCTACCGAGACTTGATGGTTTCAGTTATAAGGAGAGGCTGGATAGACTGGGACTTTTTTCTCTGGAGCGCAGGAGGCTGAGGGGTGATCTTATAGAGGTCTATAAAATAATCAGGGGCATAGATAAGCTAGATAGTCAATATCTTTTCCCAAAGATAGGGGAGTCTAAAACTAGGGGGCATAGGTTTAAGGTGAGAGGGGAGAGATACAAAAGATTCCAGAGGGGCAATTTTTTTCACACAGAGGGTGGTGAGTGTCTGGAACAAGCTGCCAGAGGTAGTAGTAGAGCCGGGTACAATTCTGTCTTTTAAAAAGCATTTAGACAGTTACATGGATAAGATGGGTATAGAGGGATTTGGGCCAAACGCAGGCAATTGGGACCAGTTTAGTGGTTAAAAAAAGGGCGGCATGGACAAGTTGGGCCAAAGGGCCTGTTTCCATGCTGTCAACCTCTATGACTCTATAAACTCAATAGAGAGAAAGAAACGACTTGCATTTATATCACGCTTTCTGGGCATCCCAAATCACTTCACAGCCAATCAAAGACCTTTTTGAGGTGTAGTTCTAGTTGTACTGTGGACAGTGATGACCATGAAACTATCATTGATCGTTGTAGAAACCCATCTGGTTCACTCCTGTCCTTTAGGGAAGGAAATCTGCCGTCCTTACCTGGTCTGGCCTAACATGTGACTCCAGAGCCACAGCAATGTGGATGACTCTTAACTGCCCTCTGAAATGGCCAAGCGAGACACTCCATTCAAGGGCAATTAGGGATGGGCAACAAATGCTGGCCTTTGCAGCAATGCCAGCATCCCATGAAAGAATAAAAAAGGTGTGTATGCAGTCATCTCCCACAATCCATAACAGCAAGGTCAGGTGTTTTGTGGGATGTTGGTTGAGGGATACATTTCATCCAGGATACAAGGAGAACTTCAAAGTAATGGCATGGAATCTTTCACATCCACCAGAGAAGGGGGACACCTGATAGATACCATAGATTCTCCACAGTGCAGGAGGAGGACATTCAACCGTTCGAGTCTGCACTAGCCCTCTGAAAGAGCACTCTATCTAGGTCCACTCCCCTGCCCTATCCCCGTAATCCCAATGGCCAATCCACCTAACCTCCACAACCTCGGATGCTAAGGGGCATTTACCATGGCCAATCCACCTAACCTTCACATCTTTGGACACAAGGGGGCAATTTAGCATGGCCAATCCACCTAACCTGCGCAACCTCAGACACTAAGGAGTAATTACCATGACCAATCCTGATACATCTTTTGACTGTGGGAGGAAACTGGAGCACCCAAAGGAAACTCAAACATCTAAAAGACAACACCTCTAACAGTACAGTGCTCCCTCAACCTGGGTTTTTGTCTTTAAATCACAAAGGTGCGACTTAGACCATAAGGCATAGGAGCAGAATTAGGCCACTCGGCCCATCGAGTCTGCTCCACCATTCAATCATGGCTGATTTTTTTCTCATCCCTATTCTCCTGCCTTTTCCCCATAATTCGGCAGCACAGTGGTTAGCACTGCTGCTTAACAGCTCCAGGAACCTGGGTTTGATTCCCGGCTTGGGTCACTGTCTGTGTGGAGTTTGCACATTCTCCTCTTGTCTGCGTGGGTTTCCTCCGGGTGCTCCAGTTTCCTCCCACAGTCCAAAGATGTGCGGGTTAGGTTGATTGGCCATGCTAAAATTGCCCATTCGTGATCTGAGATGCGTAGGTTAGAGGGGTTAGCGGGTACATATGTAGAGATATGGGGGTAGGGCCTGGGTGGGATTGTGGTCGATTCAGACTCGATGGGCCAAATGGCCTCTTTCTGCATTGTAGGGTTTCTATGATTCTATGCTTCAACTCCTGATCCCCTCATTAATCAAGAACCTATCTATCTCTGTCTTAAAGACACTCAATGACCTGGCGTCCACAGCCTTCTGCAGCAAAGATTCACCACTCTCTGGCTGAAGAAATTCCTCCTCATCTCTGTCAAAAGATTGTCCATTAATCTGAGGTTGTGCCCTCTGGTTCTAGTTTTTCCTACTAGAACAAAGAACAAAGAACAGTACAGCACAGGAAACAGGCCCTTCGGCCCTCCAAGCCTGTGCCGCTCCTTGGTCCAACTAGACCAATCGTTTAGCTTTTATTAACAGGGGGTTGGAGTTTAAGAGCCGTGGGGTTATGCTGCAACTGTACAGGACCTTGGTGAGACCACATTTGGAATATTGTGTGCAGTTCTGGTCACCTCACTATAAGAAGGATGTGGAAGCGCTGGAAAGAGTGCAGAGGAGATTTACCAGGATGCTGCCTGGTTTGGAGGGTAGGTCATATGAGGAAAGGTTGAGGGAGCTAGGGCTGTTCTCTCTGGAGCGGAGGAGGCTGAGGGGAGACTTAATAAAGGTGTATAAAATGATGAAGGGGATAGATAGAGTGAACGTTCAAAGACTATTTCCTCGGGTGGATGGAGCTATTACAAGGGGGCATAACTATAGGGTTCGTGGTGGGAGATACAGGACGGATATCAGAGGTAGGTTCTTTACGCAGAGAGTGGTTGGGGTGTGGAATGGACTGCCTGCAGTGATAGTGGAGTCAGACACTTTAGAAACATTTAAGCGGTTATTGGATAGGCACATGGAGCACACCAGGATGATAGGGAGTGGGATAGCTTGATCTTGGTTTCAGATAAAGCTCGGCACAACATCGTGGGCCGAAGGGCCTGTTCTGTGCTGTACTGTTCTATGTTCTATGTTTGTATCCTTCCATTCCCAGGCTGCTCATGTGACTATCCAGGTAAGTCTAGTGGAAACATCCTCTCCACGTCCACTCTGTCCAGGCCTCGTGGTATCTTGTAAGTTTCAATAAGATCCCCCCCTCATCCTTCTAAACTCCAACGAGTACAGACCCAGAGTCCTCAACCGTTCCTCATACCACAAGCTCTTCATTCCAGGGATCATTCTTGTAAACCTCCTCTGGACCCTTTCCAAGGTTGGTACATCCTTCCTTAGATACGGGGCCCAAAACTGCTCACAATACTTCAAATGGGATCTGACCAGAGCCTTATACAGCCTCAGACATGCATCCCTGCTCTTGTATTCTAGCCCTCTCGACATGAATGCTAACATTGCATTTGCCTTCCTAACTGCCGACTGAACCGGCAAGTTAACCTTAAAAGAATCTTGAGCAAGGACCCCCAAATCCCTTTGTACAGACTTGAACAGACAATCTTCTAAATCAAAAGCAAGTGAGCTGCTCACTGAGATGCTGATCGTTAACCTATTGACATGGAAATAGTAGGGTCGCATCAGTCAAATCGTTGTCCCCAGATCAATTTACTCTGCAGGGTGGTGATCACAACTACCACAACAATCAGTTACAGCCTTACAAATGCCATCATTTTATAAATCTTTCTCCCTCTTGTTGTCTAACTGACCTGACAGCCATATGGCTACCTCACTTTTAATTAACCCCCAGGATGTGGCCATCACTGGAAGACTGGCAATCATTGCCCATCCCTATCTGCCCTTGAGAATGCGTAGCTAAACCTTCTTCTTGAACCTTCGCATATTTTGCAGAGCTGTCACAGAGGGAGCTCCGGGATTTAGACCCAGTGATGATGGAGCGGTGATCGAGATCAGGAGGGTGCATGGAGGGGATCGTGGAGGTGGTGGAGGTGTTCCCCTGCATTTCCCTTCAGTTGGCCTTCCTGTTGGCGATCCAATTCAGTGTTATGCCAGTCTTTGCTACGAGCTGCTTTTTGATCTCGATTTTAAAATTCTCATCCTTATTTTCAAATCCCTCACTGCTCTCCAACTCAGTAATCTCCTCCAACCCCAGAACTGACCGAGATATCTGTGCCCCTCTAATTCTGGCTTTTTGAGCATCGCTAAGTATAATTGCTCAGCCATTGGTGTCTGGGCCTAGAGTTACCTCGGTCCCAAGAACCAAAAAACCCTCCCTATATCTCCTCCTCTCCACCCCACTTTCCTCTTTTAAGACACTCCTTAAGACAAAGCTCTGAGACCAAGCTTTTGGACATCTGACCTAATATCTGACCTATGTCTCAGTGTCATATTTTGTTTTAGTATAGCCTTGTCAAGCATCATGGGACCTTTCTTTATGTTGAAGGCTCGAACATCTGGACAGCCTGAGCTTGCGGTGCTAATCGTCACAAACTCTATCTCTCTCGCGTAACAAAGAACACTTCCCCTGGCTGGAATGAGCAAAGTCAGCATTGAGAGGGGGGCAGGGCTTGTGGTTAGTATATCTGCAGCATCATAAATGGTCCCGTGTTGTGATTACCACAGAAAACCGGAAACAAGACATGCAAGACTGTCCAAACATTTCTTAACTGTGTACAACTGTGTACAGGGATAGATCAACACGAGAGTCCTTCTGGAATCATCTCTCTCTGAGTTCCAGTGACATGCGATCTGACATCACTGATGATGTATATTCGCTATGAACACAATCGTTATTAACCCTTTCTATTACACCCACCCACCCCCACTCCCCAAAGACTTTCATTGTTGTCATTAAATATTTACACATCCTACTTCTCCCCGCCCATGTTCTTGGCTCTCTTACGAATGTTCTCCATGTTCTTGGCGGAGAGCAAAGAACAAAGAACAAAGAACAGTACAGCACAGGAAACAGGCCCTTCGGCCCTCCAAGCCTGTGCCGCTCCTTGGTCCAACTAGACCAATCGTTTGTATCCCTCCATTCCCAGGCTGCTCATGTGACTATCCAGGTAAGTCTTAAACGATGTCAGCGTGCCTGCCTCCACCACCCTACTTGGCAGCGCATTCCAGGCCCCCACCACCCTCTGTGTAAAAAACATCCCTCTGATATCTGAGTTATACTTCGCCCCTCTCACCTTGAGCCCGTGACCCCTCGTGAACGTCACTTCTGATCTGGGAAAAAGCTTCCCACTGTTCACCCTATCTATCCCCTTCATAATCTTGTACACCTCTATTAGATCTCCCCTCATTCTCCATCTTTCCAGGGAGAACAACCCCAGTTTACCCAATCTCTCCTCATAGCTAAGACCCTCCATACCAGGCAACATCCTGGTAAACCTTCTCTGCACTCTCTCTAACGCCTCCACGTCCTTCTGGTAGTGCGGCGACCAGAACTGGACGCAGTACTCCAAATGTGGCCTAACCAGCGTTCTATACAGCTGCATCATCAGACTCCAGCTTTTATACTCTATACCCTGTCCTATAAAGGCAAGCATACCATATGCCTTCTTCACCACCTTCTCCACCTGTGTTGCCACCTTCAAGGATTTGTGGACTTGCACACCTAGGTCCCTCTGTGTTTCTATATTCCTGATGACTCTGCCATTTATTGTATAACTCCTCCCTACATTATTTCTTCCAAAATGCATCACTTCGCATTTATCCGGATTAAACTCCATCTGCCACCTCTCCGCCCAATTTTCCAGCCTATCTATATCCTGCTGTATTGCCCGACAATGCTCTTTGCTATCCGCAAGTCCAGCCATCTTCGTGTCATCCGCAAACTTGCTGATTACACCAGTTACACCTTCTTCCAAATCATTTATATATATCACAAATAGCAGAGGTCCCAGTACAGAGCTCTGCGGAACACCACTGGTCACGGACCTCCAGCCGGAAAAAGACCCTTCGACCACTACCCTCTGTCTCCTATGGCCAAGCCAGTTCTCCACCCATCTAGCCACTTCTCCTTGTATCCCATGAGCCTTAACCTTCTTAACCAACCTGCCATGTGGGACTTTGTCAAATGCCTTACTGAAATCCATATAGACGACATCCACGGCCCTTCCTTCATCAATCGTTTTTGTCACTTCCTCAAAACACTCCACCAAATTTGTAAGGCACGACCTCCCTCTTACAAAACCATGCTGTCTGTCACTAATGAGATTGTTCCTTTCTAAATGCACATACATCCTGTCTCTAAGAATCCTCTCCAACAACTTCCCTACCACGGACGTCAAGCATTTAAATCTGGACAGAGATTCCTCTTTCTGTTGGACAGTATGAAGGTGATGAATGGACGTTCTTTGCAATGTCTCCCTTCCAGCACAGCCCCTCACCCCAATCCCAATCTTTCTTGAAGGAACGAGGCTGGGGCAGTTCTGTTAAGGTTTGTATAGCTGTACTGGGTCTGCAACTTCTGAATCAGCAAAAATCGCCAATGCCTAAGTATGTTCACCAATTCCTGTGCCAGGAAAGGAGTGGGCAGGAATGCCAATGTCACTTTGGAGAATGAATCTAATGGTCAAACAGAAGAAGGAAGATTTTTCTCATGTGGACTTTTGGCAATGCTTTTCTTAACACTTTCTACTTCCTCAGGAGGCTAAGGAAATTCGGTATGCCCGCTATGACTCTCACCAACTTTTACAGGTGCACCGTAGAAAGCATTCTTTCTGGTTGTATCACAGCTTGGTATGGCTCCTGCTCTGCCCAAGACTGCAAGAAACAACAAAAGGTCGTCAATGTGGCCCAATCCATCACGCAAACTAGTCTCCCATCCGTTGACTCTATCTACACTTTCCGCTGCCTCAGAAAAGCAGCCAGCATAATTAAGGACCCCACGCACCTCAGACATTCTCTCTTCCACCTTCTTCAGTCGAGAAAAAGATACTAATGTCCGAGGTTGCTTACCAACTGACTCAAGAACAGCTTCTTCCCTGCTGCTGTCAGGCTTTTGAATGGACCCACCTTGCACTAAGTTGACCTTTCTCTATACCCTAGGTATTTCTGTAACACTACATTCTGCACTCTTTCCTTTCCTTCTCCTCTATGTACTCCATGAACGGTATGCTTTGACTATACAGTGAGCAAGAAGCAATACTTTTCCCTGTATCCCAATACATGTGACAATAATAAATCAATTCAAATCAAGTCAAACATATCTGTGCTCCTCTAATTCAGGCTTTTTGAGCATCGCTAAGTATAATTGCTCAGCCATTGGTGTCTGTGCCTCGAGTTGCCTTGGTCCCAAGAACCAAAAAACCCTCCCTATATCTCCTCCTCTCCATTCCACTTTCCTCTTTTTAAGACACTCCTTAAGACAAAGCTCTGAGACCAAGCTTTTGGACATCTGACCTAATATCTGACCTATGTCTCAGTGTCATATTTTGTTTTAGTATAGCCTTGTCAAGCATCATGGGACCTTTCTTTATGTTGAAGGCTCGAACATCTGGACAGCCTGAGCTTGCGGTGCTAATTGTCACAAACTCTATCTCTCTCGCGTAACAAAGAACACTTCCCCTGGCTGGAATGAGCAAAGTCAGCATTGAGAGGGGGGCAGGGCTTGTGGTTAGTATATCTGCAGCATCATAAATGGTCCCGTGTTGTGATTACCACAGAAAACCGGAAACAAGACATGCAAGACTGTCCGAACATTTCTTAACTGTGTACAACTGTGTACAGGGATAGATCAACACGAGAGTCCTTCTGGAATCATCTCTCTCTGAGTTCCAGTGACATGTGATCTGACATCATTGATTATGTATATTCGCTATGAGCACAATCGTTATTAACCCTTTCTATTACACCCACCCACCCCCACTCCCCAAAGACTTTCATTGTTGTCATTAAATATTTACACATCCTACTTCTCCCCGCCCATGTTCCTGGCTCTCTTACGAATGTTCTCCATGTTCTTGGCGGAGAGCATTTAAATCTGGACAGAGATTCCTCTTTCTGTTGGACAGTATGAAGGTGATGAATGGACGTTCTTTGCAATGTCTCCCTTCCAGCACAGCCCCTCACCCCAATCCCACTCTTTCTTGAAGGAACGAGGCTGGGGCAGTTCTGTTAAGGTTTGTATAGCTGTACTGGGTCTGCAACTTCTGAATCAGCAAAAGTCGCCATTGCCTAAGTATGTTCACCAATTCCTGTGCCAGGAAAGGAGTGGGCAGGAATGCCAATGTCACTTTGGAGAATGAATCCGATGGTCAAACAGAAGAAGGAAGATTTTTCTCATGTAGAGTTTCGATACTTTTGTTAACACTTTCTACCTTCTCAGGAGGCTAAGGAAATTCGGTATGTCCGCTACGACTCTCACCAACTTTTACAGGTGCACCATAGAAAACATTCTTTCTGGTTGTAAAGTTTATTTATTTATTATTAATTAGTCACAAGTAAGGCTTACATTAATACTGCAATAAAGTTACTGTGAAAATCCCCTAGTCACCACACTCCGGCGCCTGTTCGGGTACACTGAGGGAGAATTTAGCATGGCCAATCCACCTAACCAGCATGTCTTTCAGGCTGTGGGAAAAAACTGAAGCACCCGGAGGAATCCCACGCAGACACGGGGCGAACGTGCAAACTCTGCACAGACAGTGACCCAAGCCGGGAATCGGGTCCCTGGCACTGTGAGGCAGCAGTGCTAAATACTGTGCCGCCATGCCACCCAGTATCACAGCTTGGTATGGCTCCTGCTCTGTCCAAGACCGCAAGAAACTACAAAGGGTTGGGAACATAGCCCAGTCCATCACGCAAACCAGCCTCCCATCCATTGACTCTGTCTACACTTCCCGTTGCCTCGGAAAAGCAGCCAGCATAATTCAGGACCACACGCATCCTGGACATTCTCTCTTCCATCTTCTTCCTTCGAGAAAAAGATACAAAAGTCTGAGGTCACTCACCAACCGACTCAAGAATAGCTTCTTCCCTGATGCCATCAGACTTTTGAATGGATCTACCTTATATTAAGCTATGATGTGGAAATGCCGGTGTTGGAATGGGGTGGGCACAGTAAAAAGTCTCACAACACCAGGTTAAAGTGCAACAGGTGATGAAGGAGCAGCGATCCGAAAGCTCGTGATTCCAAATAAATTTGTTGGACTTTAACCTGGTGTTGTGAGACTTAGGGCCTGATTTTACCATTTTGAGTCGAAGTGCCGAATCCGGGCGTCAAATAGATCCGCGCCTGGAATCCTCTTTCCAGCGCGCCCATACGTGTTTTACTGGCTCCGGTCCAATTCGCACTGTGGGTGGGGCTTAGCGCTGGTGGGCCGATCGGAGCTCTGAACTGCGCATGCGCAGTTCAAAAAAAATCTGACAGAGCGCGCCTGGGCGCGAAAGAAAAATAAGCAGAAAGCGGAGAGAGCGGCTCTCTGACGATCATCCTCTGGGGGACGGGGAGGAGGAGGAGGGGGGGGCGAGACCCAGATCATCCTCTGGTCGAGGTGGGGTGTCCGCACCCAGTCTGTGGCCAATTGGTGGGGAGGGAGGGGGCAGCGGGGGTCCACCGCCACTCTACGGGCGATCCCTCCTCCCCACCGGAGGAACGAATCCCTCCAGCCGGAGTGGACGTGCGGCCATGCCATCCCACAAAACCTTCAGCATGAAGCGATTTCTCGCTAAGTAGATGAAGCAGAACCGGCCGATTCCACAGTGGATCCGCATGAAAACCGGCTACAAGATCAGTACAAGTCCAAGAGGAGACACTGGAGAAGGACCAAGCTGGGCCTGTAAAGGGATTCACCATCACTGGTACACTACCAGCCACAGATTACTCTTCCCTGCAGGGGCAAGAGAGCGGGAGAGATGGCTGTGGCTGGTAGTGTACCAGTGATGGTGTATCCCTTTACAGGCCCAGCTTGGTCCTTCTCCAGTGTCTCCTCTTGGACTTGTACTGATCTTGTAGCTGGTTTTCATGCGGATCCACTGTGGAATCGGCCGGTTCTGCTTCATCTTCTTAGCGAGGAATCATTTCATCCTGAAGGTTTTGTGGGATGGCATGGCCGCACGTCCACTCCGGGAGGAGGGATTCGTTCCTCCGGTGGGGAGGAGGGATCACCCGCAGAGTGGCAGCGGACCCCCCTGTCCCCTCCCTCCCCACCAATCAGCTGCAGACTGGCAGCGGATCCCCCCCCCCCCCCGACCAGAGGATGATCTGGGTCCCCCCCTTCCCCCCAGAGGAGGAGCTGGGTCAGAGAGCCGTTGCAGGCTCTGACCCCGCTCTTCGGAAGCCGCAGCAATGACTTCAGACTTTTATTTTGCAGGTCGCTTACAGCGCGGATGCGGAATGGGCCAGAAGACGGTAAAGTGGGATTTGGAGGTAGGGTTGGGCGCACGGTTCATTAAGTCGATTTAAATGCATGCAAATGCCCGAAAACGGGCACGAAGTTTTGGTAAAATCGGGCCCTTATTATATTAAGCTGTTCTTTCTCTACACCCTAGCTATGACTGTAACTATATTCTGCATCCTCTCCTTTCCTTCTCCTCCATGTATTCTATGAATGGGATATTTTGTCTACATAGCGCGCAAGAAGGAATATTTTTCACTGTGTACCAATACATGTGACAATAATAAATCAAATCAAACACTGGGGGTGGGGGGGGGGGGGCGGCGGGTGGTGTTTGACACACACACACACTGGGGGTGGGGGGTGGGGGGGGGTGGCGGGTGGTGTTTGACACACACACATTCTGCTTTCACATTAGCGTGCGTTCGTTGTCCTTTCGGTATTTGCATCCCAAAAGCTGTCAGTAGTAAAGGCAACATCTGGAATCGAGCTGGATGCCACCTCAGCTATATAGTGTTTCAGCGGCTCAGACTGCTGCTCTGCTGCTTCTATTAGATTTGGAAAAGTTCCAATTCCGTGCAGCTCGAATCTCAGTGTTTGAGATCAGCAGCTGTTACATCAGCAGCTTCCGTCACTTCCTCTTCAGTTTTGCTTCTCGGGGCTCCGCATTCTGAACTTGTCTCAATGTCCATTTTAGGAGCTTCTGTTACCGGCTTCCCTTCCTGAGAGCCGGTGCCAGCCTCAGCGGTTCTATGTCATCAGTGTCCTCAAAGTTAAAGTTTATTTATTAGTGTCACGAGTAGGTTTACATTAACACTGCAATGAAGTTACTGTGAAAATCCCCTAGTCACCACACTCTGGCGCCTGTTCGGGTACACTGAGGGAGAATTTAGCATGGCCAATGCACCCTAACCAGCACGTCTTTGGACTGTGGGAGGAAACCGGAGCACCCGGAGGAAACCCACGCAGACACGGGGAGAACGTGCAGCCTCCACACAGACAGTCACCCAAGCCGGGAATTGAACCCGGGTCCTGGCTCTGTGAGGCAGCAGTGCTAACCACTGTGCTACCGTGTATTGTATTAGCAGGTGCATTGGCATCCTGGTCACACTCATAAGACAATAAGAAATAGGGACAGCAGTAGGCCATTCGGCCCTTCAAGCCTGTTCTGCCATTCAATAGGATCATGGCTGATCCGACATTCCTCACATCCACTTTCCTGACATTTCCCAGTAACCCTCGATTCCCTTACTGATCAAAAATCTATCTGTCTCAGCCTTAAATCTACACAAGGACTCTGCCCCCCACAGCTCTCTGTGGCAAGGAGTTCCAAAGACTCACAACCCTCTCAGAGAAGAAATTCCTCCTCAATTCAGTCTTGAACTGGTGCCCCTTTATTCTGAGACTCTGCCCTCTGGTCCTAGACTCTCCCATGAGGAGAAACAGCCTCTCAGCATTTACCCTGTAAAACTCCTTAAGAATCCAATATGTTCCAATGAGGTTAGTGGGATCTTGGCAGCATGAGGTGGATTCAATGGGAAATCTCACTGACAGTGATGGGACCAGAAAATCCTGCCACTGGCCAATGGCTTTAACCTCCCACCACTGAGTAAAATGGGGAGGCCAAAGAATCCTGATGTGTGACTCTATGCACGTATGACAGGATAGTCGTTGCACCTATGGGATTTGTACCCACTGGAGCACTGGATATCAGCGGTGAATTTGGATTTCATTTTTAGTGAGTGCACTGGACTGGGTCACAAATGTTCTCCATCCCCCCGGATTAATACTTGGTTCTATTTCCATGGTTCAGCCTGTCTGGCTAATTGATCTGCCTTCGATAGATGGGGCGGCATGGTGGCACAATGGTTAGCACTGCTGCCTCACAGCACCAGGGACCCGGGTTCAATTCCCGGCTTGGGTCAGTGTCTGTGCGGAGTCTGCACGTTCTCCCCGTGTTTGCGTGGGTTTCCTCCGGGTGCTCTGGTTTCCTCTCACAGTCTGAAAGACGTGCTGGTTAGGTGCATTGGCCATGCTAAATTCTCCCTCAGTGTACCCGAACAGGCGCCAGAGTGTGGTAACGAGGGGATTTTCACAGTAACTTCCTTGCAGTGTTAATGTAAGCCAACTTGTGACACTAATAAAATAAACTTTAATGTTAGCCCTTCTTTGGACAGCAGAAAATCAAGTATACCCACCATAATAAATGAGTTCATCATTTACAGCCCTGTACTCACAACTATTGGCTAAACAATACAGGTCAATGAGAATATCGATATTTTCTCCAGATTTCTGAGTGCATCTGTTAAACCTTGTCCAGCCTATAATAATGTTCTTCCAAAGACTGAAATATGAATCAAAGGCCTCTTCATAGGTTGTTGTGTCCTCATTATCAACCTGTCTTATGGAAAGGGCATCTGCACTGCTGCCAGTTGAATAGAGTGGTGTGCTGACCTGTTCTTTATCAGGCTTCTGTGCTAACCCTGAAGCGGTCCTACACCTGCTGTGCCTACGACACCAGTTGTGCCAGTGTGCTGTTTGGGTTGGGCCTTCCGCGTGGTCAAAGGATTCGGATAGGGGTAAGACGTTTTCACAACTCTCTGTTGTTACTTTAATTGACTGCTTGGGATTCTGCCAGGTTGTTGCCTTCTGGTTCTTTGCCAGAATCCTTTGTTCTTTTATTTTCAAAGGCTTTCACTTTCCCACCGTTGACAGTTTTGCCAGGGATCCTTACTGTTGGTTCAATTTACAGCTGCCACCATTAATTATCATCATAAATGATCACAGGACGTGTTAAAGAGAGACTGCTGGAAACAAGGCATGCAGGAAATTCCAATTATTTATTAACTATATACAACCGTGTACAGCGATAGAGAAACACACAGCCTCCTTCTGGAAACATCTCTCTCTGAGTTCCAGTGATACATGATCTGACATCATTGATGATGTGTATTAGCTATTAATAGATATTAACCCTTTCTATTACAATATCGCTTTGCAACTATTGGCGAGTTTGCCTTCTGTTTCATCAAACATTTAATCAGAGATGAACGATATCCATATGCAAACTGATATGAAACATCCTACACTAAATGTTCCGCAGCAGACAGTCTCCCTGGAAACTGACTGAATCAGCAATTTCTCTGCTTGATGTTTCGAGAATGCAAATGCTAAAAACTTTCCACTTGGAACCCACACAGGAGCCCTCTAAATACAGAGCACTTCCCTCTGCCTCCTTACTACAGCACACAGACTCACATATACACAGGTACACACTTATACACACACTTATACACAGGCTCACACTTACACACATACACTTACATACACACACATAGACACAAGTACACAGTATATACACACACACACACATATCTACACAGGTACACACTTATACACACACTTATACACAGGCTCACACTTACACACATACACTTACATACACACACATAGACACAAGTACACAGTATATACACACACACACACACACACACATATCTACACAGGTACACACTTATACACACACTTATACACAGGCTCACACTTACACACATACACTTACATACACACACATAGACACAAGTACACAGTATATACACACACACACATATCTACACAGGTACACACTTATACACATGCACACACATTTATTCACACTCATACATACACATCGACACAGGTACACACTTATATACACGCATACACGCACACATCTACACAAAGTACACACTTATACACACGCACACACACTTACATACACACACCGACACAAGTACACAGTATAAACACACACACACATCTCCACAGGTACACACTTATACAAATACACACACACTTATTCACACGCAAACACACACATCTACACAAAGTACACACTTATACACACATACATCGACACAAGTACACACTTATATACACGCACACCTGCACACATCTACACAGGTACACACTTATACACACACACATCGACACAAGTACACACTATATACATGCATACACACACATCTACACAGGTACATATTTATACACACGCACACACGTTTACACATGCACACTCACTACACAAACACACACACACATACCTACATACTCATATCTGTAGATGTACGGACATATCTACAAATATACCCACAATTACATACATATTTACAACATATAACATTTACATACATGCAGTCTTACACACAAGTACAGGTGTGTACAGTTACAGGTAAACACATTCACACACTCATATATTCACACAGAATACCAGCACTGCCTCCCAGATGTTAATTCCAGCAGTTTACAATCTTCCTTCCTCTCTCTCTCTCAGCTCTCTCTCCTTCACCCTTCACTAGCGCTCCCTTCTCCCTCTGTTGTCCCTTTCCACCCTTTTTCCTCCTCACCTCTCTCTCTCTCTCTCTTTCCTCATTTCCCCACTTCCCTCTTACCCTCTCTTCCCCCTCCTCTCTCCCCATCTCTCTTCCTCCCTGTCCTTCTCCCCTTTCTCTCCCACACTCTCTCTTTCTCCCTCCACTGTCTCGCCCTCCCCTCTCCTCTCCCCACTCTACCCTTCTCCCTCCGCTGTCTCTCTCTCCCCCTCCCTCACTCTCACATTCTTCCCACTCCCCTTTCTCCCTTTGCTGTCTCTCACTCTCCCTTTCCTCTCCCTACACTCGTCCCTCTCTCCCCCTCCCTGTCCGTTCCCCCATCTCCCTCACCCCTTTCCCCCTCTTTGTCACTCCCCTTTCCCTGCTGCCTCTCCGTGCCCACTTCCTCTCCCCTTCTTTCCCCGTTCCTTTCCTCCTTTTTTCTCTTTTCTCCTCCTCTCTGACTCCTCTCCCCTTTTCCACTCTATCCCTCTCTCTCACTCAATCCCTTCCCTCCCTTTCTCTCTCTCATCCTCCCCCACTCTCTCTCTCTCAATTCCCCCTCTCTCTACCTCCTCCCACTCCTTCGCTCTATCTCCCCCACACCCCTCTCTATCTCTCCCCACCCCCTCTCTCTACCTCCTCCCACCCCTTCGCTCTATCTCCCCCACCCCCCTCTCTATCTCTCCCCACCCCACTCTCTACCTTCCCCCACCCCCCTCTCTTTACCTTCCCCCACCCCCCTCTCTTTACCTTCCCCCACCCCCCTCTCTCTACCTCCTTCCCCCTTCTCTCTACCTCCTCCCTCCTCTCTACCTCCCCCCACTCCCTTCTCTCTACCTCTCCCCAACCCCCTCTCTACCTCCCCCCACCCCCCTCTCTACATCTCCCCAACCCCCTCTCTACCTTCCCCCACCCCGTCTCTCTACCTCCCCCCACTCCTCCTCTCTCCCTCCCCCGAACCCCCTCTCTACCTTCCCCCACCCCCCTCTCTGTACCTCCCTCCCCCACCCCCCTCTTCCTCCTCCCCCCTCCTCTACCTCCTCTCCCCTCTCTCTACTTCCTCCCCCCTCTCTCTACCTCCTTCCCCCTCTCTCTACCTCCCCCCCACCCCCCTCTCTCTACCTCCCCCCCCACCCCCCTCTCTCTACCTCCCCCCCACCCCCCTCTCTCTACCTCCTTCCCCCTCTCTCTACCTCCCTCCCCCATCCCCCTCTTCCTCCTCCCCCCTCTCTCTACCTCCTCCCCCCTCTCTCTACTTCCTCCCCACCCCCCTCTCTCTCTACCTCCCCCCCCCTCTCTCTCTCTCTCTGCTGCACAATTTCAGGAACAGGAGCTGAACTTTCCCCCTCTGTTTCCGGAGTGACTCAGTTCAGTGCTGTACGTCATACCGAATAATGCTGAGGCTAAAACTTCCTTCAAACTGTCACCCAGACAAAGGAAATAAAGTTACAGCTTAAAGAATTGAGCAGAAAAAGAAAGAATTCGCTTTCGGATTCAGAAAAGGAAGTGATTGTGAAAGTCTGGCTTGCTGTTAAGAGATTAGATAGTTGCTGTAAAGTCAAACACCAGGAAGTTCCAAGTCTCTGAATCTTTTGTTCAGATTCCCACTCCCTGTACCTCGCCTGATCCAACAGCTTCAGAGGGTCACCGCTGGAAAGGACATTTTTACCATTAATTCCTGCTTAAATACAGGAAGCAAATAAACAGGAATCTCGGAATGAGATACATATTTCCCCTGCAGATTGTACACTGTCTGAGATGTCATCACTTTCCCTTCACTCACTAATTCTCTCTTACCTCAGATAGATGTCATCTTCAAGTCCCAGTGCAGAGATCTCCAGCACATGAACGGTTCCAGGCTATGCGTGTTAGTGTTTATGTATGAGTGGCCAACATTTCATATTCAAATGAGTTATTTTGTTTCTTTACAAGATAGCTTTAATCAACAATGATAATAATTTCAGCTCACACCCATTGTGACTCAGCTTTTGGTGTCCCTTCCCCGGCTCAGTGGGTAACCATGATGTGGAGATGCCGGCGTTGGACTGGGGTGGGCACAGTAAGAAGTCTCACAACACCAGGTTAAAGTCCAACAGGTTTGTTTGGAATCACGAGCTTTCGGAGCGCTGCTCCTTCATCAGGTGAGTGATGTCAGTGGGTAACACTCACCCTCACATCTCTCAGTCACAAGGCTATGGGGTCTAGACCTGCCTCAGAGACCGGAGCACATCGTCTACGCTGAGACTGGCAGTGCAGCATGTTATTATTATTGTTTATTAGTGTCACATGTAGGCTTACATTAACACTGCAATGAAGTTACTGTGAAAATCCCATAGTCTCCACACTCCGGTGTCTGTTCGAGTACACAGAGGGAGAATTTAGCATGGCCAATGCACCCTAACCAACATGTCTTTCGGACTGTGGGAGGAAATCGGAGCACCTGGAGGAAACCTACGCAAACACGGGGAGAATGTGCAGACTCCGCACAGACAGTGACCCAAGACGGGAATTGAACGCGGGTCCCTGGCGCTGTGAGGCAGCAGTGCTAACCACTGTGCTACCATGCCACCCTTGCTGGAGGTGCCATCTTCTGAATGAGATGTTAATCTGAGACCCCTCTTGAGTGAGCGTAAAAGATCCGGTGGCACTATCTTGGGGCAGAGCAGGGGTTTGGGAATTTGGGATCAGGACAGGTTGTTGGCGATCTGGATGCCTAATGAATGACGGAGCAGGGATTCGGGAATTCTCCCCAGAGTCCTGGTCATTGTTTTATCGCAAAACTCTCCATCGTTAGTTTCTCCTCCTCGAGTCTGGGTCTGTTGTCGAATAATTGACTGAGATAAACTGCTATCAGTCCACCAATAGTATATCATACCTAAATAAGGATGATAGAAGGCAAACCTGAAGGAGCTTTGTCTTTTCTGATTGGGTAATTTGTCTGAACTCTAATGCCCATTCTGATTAACATAGAAACACAGAAATTAGGAGGAGGCTATTCGGCCCTTCAAACCTGCTCCGTCATTCACTAGGTGTCCACATCACCAACAACCTGTCCTGGTCCCTCAACGCCGACGCTATAGTTAAGAAAGCCCACCAACACCTCTACTTTTTCAGAAGACGGAGAAAAGGTGATACATTTATTAACACTTTCTACCTTCTCAGGACGCTAAGGAAATTTGGCATGTCAGCTACGACTCTCACCAACTTTTACAGATGCACCATTCTTTCTGGTTGTATCGCAGCTTGGTATGGCTCCTGCTCTGCTCAAGACCGCAAGAAACTACAAAGGATCATGAACGAAGCCCAGTCCATCACACAAACCAGCCTCCCTTCAATTCACTCCCGCAGCCTCAGAAAAGCAGCCAGCATAATTAAGGACCCCACGCACCCCAGACATTCTTTTTTTCATTTTATTCCGTTGGGAAAAAGATACAAAAGTCTGAGGTCACGTACCAACCGCCTCAAGAGCAGTTTCTTCCCTGCTGCTGTCAGACTTTTGAATGGACCTACCTTGCATTAAGTTGATCTTTCTCTACACCCTAGCTATGACTGTAACACTACATTCTGCACCTCTCCTTTCCTTCTCAATGTACGGTATGCTTTGTCTGTATAGCGTGCAAGAAATAATACTTTTCACTGTATACCAATACATGTGACAATAATAAATCAAATCAAACTAAAGTCTGAGATCACGTACCAACCAACTCAAGAACAGCTTCTTCCCTGCTGCTGCCGTCAGATCTTGAATGGACCTACCTCGTATTACAAAAACAGAAAAATGCTGGAAAGCCTCAGCAGGTCTGACAGAATCTGTGGAGTGGAAGTAGAGCCACGCTTCAAGTCTAGATCACCCTTTGTCAGAGTCATCTAGACTTGAAATGTTGGCTCTATTCTCTCTCCACAGATGCTGTCAGACCTGCTGAGATTTTCCAGCATTTTTCTGCTCTTGTTTCAGATTCCAGCATCCGCAATATTTTGCGCTTATCTACCTTGCATTAAGTTGATCTTTCTCTACACCCTAGCTATGACTGGATCACTACATCCTGCACTCTCTCCTTTCCTTCTCTATGGACAGTATGCTTTATCTGTATAGTGCACAAGAAACAATACTTTTCTCTGTATACTAATACATGTGACAATAATAAATCAATCAACCAATCAATCGCCCCAAGTGCTCTATCTACTGCTTCTTGAGAACATTCAATGTTAAAGGTCAGACCACATTAACTCAGTTCTTTCTCCACAGAAGCTGCCTGGCATGCTGACCATTTCCTGCATTGGCTGTTTTTATTTCAGATTTCCAACGACAGTGTTTTTGTAACCTTCAATGCCGCCCACAGCTTCTCTGTTTAATGTTGCAGCCAGTGGTTCAGTAACTCAGCCAATGCACACTCATCCTGCCTGCCCCTGCACTGTCTCACCGACATTTCTATAGCATTTTTCACCTCATCCAACATTTCAAACCTCTTTAAACCAACAAAGGAGATTACTGAGTGCTGCCAATGTTGTGATGTAAGAAAATGGGGAGCTAATTCTGAGCACATCACGCTCCCACAAACTGCAACGTGAGAATAACCAGATAATCTGGTTTCTGTGAAGTTGATTAAAGGATAAATATTAGCCCAGGATACTGGGGAAAACACCGCTGTTCTATTTCCAAAAGCTATATTTACATCGACCTGTGCCTTAGAAGATGGGACCTTAGTTTAATGTCTTATCTAAAAGGTGGCACTTCTAACAGTGCAGCACTCCCTCAGTACAGCATTGAGTATTGTGCTCAGATACCTGGAGTGGGATAATGCAGAATGTGTAGGAGACAGGTTCCTGTTTTATTTTTCTCTTTCCTATTTGGGTCACCAATGTGTCAGGAATGACAACTGCCACCGGTGCTGCTACCGTGTGCGGATATTGCTGGTGTTGAGTTTGGAGAGGACTTTCTCAGACCAGAGAGGAAGCGAGGTAAAAAGCAGACAGCTGATCAACTCCAGTCAACGTGCAAACTCAAGAGAGCTGAGCTAACCAAATGAGTTGATGCCGTGACTATCAACACCCACTCACTGGTGAGTGATATGATTTAACATGCATCAAAGATAGAGTCTGCAAAGGGCTAATGTAATCATCGCACAGTCCACACTGCTAACGTGTGGTAGCTAGCCTCAGTTGCTAAGGCACTTGCCTCTGCAGCGGGGGTTGACAAGCTTAAATGGCTATTGTGTGATGCAGACTAATGTCAATTGCATTAGTCCAATCGCTGTGCTGGCTTTGATAGTTCATGGGCGCCTACCTCCTGGCCTTGTTCAATGGAATGAGTGATGTCTTAGAAATTATATAACCAAGTGTCTTCTCTTGAATGGAGAGCGGTGCATCTGTGGACAATGGGTCCTTGTGGGCCATTGCTATCTATTGCCCCTGCTGTGGCTCAGTTGGAAGCACACCCATCTTTGAATCGCAAGGTGTTGGGTTTGAGTCCCACTCCAGGATTTGTGCATTTCCTTCTGCCTCAGAAAAGCAGCCAGCATAATCAAGGATCCTACGCACCCTGGACATACTCTCTTCCATCAGGAAAAAAATACAAAAGTCTGAGGTCACATACCAACCAACTCAAAAACAACTTCTTCCCTGCTGTCATCAGACTTTTGAACGGACCTACCTTGCATTACCTTGATCTTTCTCTACACCCTGGCTATGACTGTAACACTACATTCTGCACTCTCTCCTTTCCTTCTCCCCTATGTGCTCTATGAGCGGTATGCTTTGTCTGTATAGCGCGCAAGAAACAATACTTTTCACTGTATGTTAATACATGTGACAATAATAAATCAAATCAAAGCATGCAAGGTGATAGACCGGCACAGTGCTGCTCTTTGTTATCTGCTGGATGAGATATTAAACTGAGGCTTCCCTCAGGTCAATGTAAAAGATCCATAGCATTATTCAAAGACCAGCTTCCCTTGTGTCCTGACCACTTGTTATCCCTTAATACATATCGCCAAAACAGAAATTACTAGAAATGCTCACAGCTCGGGTACTATATATACAATGTCTAACGTGCTGGTTAGATGCATTGGCCATGCTAAATTCTCCCTCAGTGTAAAGTTAAAGTTTATTTATTAGTCACAAGTAAGGCTCACATTAACACTAAGTTACAGTGAAATTCCCCAGGTCGCCACAGTCCAGCAGCTGTTCAGGTCAATGCACGTAACCAGCACGTCTTTCAGAATGTGGGAGGAAACCGGAGCACCCAGGGGAAACCCACGCAGACATGGGGAGAACGTGCAAACTCCGTACAGACAGTGACCCGAGCTGGGAATCGAACTCAGGTCCCTGGCACTGTGAAGCAGCAGTGCTAACCACTGTGCTACCGTGCTGTACCGTGCCGTGTACCTGAACAGGTGCCGGAGTGTGGTGACTCGGGTATTTTCACAGTAACTTCATTGCACTGTTAATGTAAGCCTTACTTGTGATTAATAAATAAACTTTAACTTATATGTAATTTACTTTGGTACCACTGGAACTGTTGAACCTGCCATTATCACACTGCTGTCTATGGGAGATTGCTGTGCGCAGATTGGGTGCCAATTTCCTACAGTAACTAATCTTCAAAAGGACTGCACTGCCTGTAAATCACTTTGACACATCCTGAGGTTGTGCAAGGTGCTATATAAATGCAAGGTGTTACTTTGGTACTTATTGTGCTATCAATAAAGGTAAAAGGAAGGCAGTAAATTGTGATTCATAGAAATCATAGAAACCCTACAGTGCAGAAGGAGGCCATTCGGCCCATCGAGTCTGCTCCGACCACAATCCCACCCAGGTCCTACCCCCACATATTTACCCGCTAATCCCTCTAATCTACGCATCCCAGAACTCTAAGGGGCATTTTTTAACCTGGCCAATCAACCTAACCCGCACATCTTTGGACTGTGGGAGGAAACCGGAGCACCCGGAGGAAACCCACACAGACACGAGGAGAATGTGCAAACTCCACACAGACAGTGACCCGAGCCGGGAATCGAACCTGGGACCCTGGAGCTGTGAAGCAGCAGTGCTAACCACTGTGCTACCGTGCTGCCCTGATTGGAGAGATGGGGTTCTGGGTTCTTCCAGGATGCTACCAACCGTCAATCAATCAGTTATATTGTTTGACGGGTTATTCCATTCTTAATAAAAGAAATGTGCAGGTTGGGTGGATTGGCCATGTTAAGTTGCCCCTTAGTATCCCAAGATGTGTAGGTTAAGAGGATTGGTGGGGTAAACGTGTGGGGGTTACGGGGATAGGATGGGGGCTGGGCCTGAGTGAGATGCTCTGTCGGAGAGGAGGTGCAGACTCGATGGGCCAAATGGCCTCCGTCTGCATTGTCGGGATTCTATGATCTCTGCTAATTTTCTCTGAAGGTGCTGGTTTTATTGGGATCAGACTTTCACCAGGCATTGTGACTAGTTATCAATCTGTCAGCCGAGATAGTGACAGGTTATTGAACTGCATGGGACATCATTCTTCAGAACAAATCCCTTTCGACTCCAAATCACATGTCCCTTCCCACTTTGCTGTCAGAATAATGATCGCTGAGTGATCGGAAGGTGCATCCAGTCTCTGCTCACTGCCTGTGAATTCCAGCTCACCTCAAAGGGAGTAAATGGTCTATTCCTACTCCTATATGTGTGGGGTGGCATTAACCAGGGTCCCCACACTAGGTCACTGTCCAGGGAGTTCTTGTTGAGAGTACAGTTATGTGTGCAGACAGGCCATTGGGATAATGTTGAGCTTGGCCTTGTTAATACAGCCTGAGCTCTCTCTTATCTCAGGTAAATCTTCACGTTCCAGTGCAGAGATCTCCAGCACATGAACGGCTCCAGGCTATGCGTGTTAGTGTCTATGTATAAAATGAGTCGCCAACATTTCATATTCAAATGAGTTATTTTGTTTCTTTACAAGATAGCTTTAATCAACAATGATAATAATTTCAGCTCACACCCATTGTGACTCAGCTTTTGGTGTCCCTTCCCCGGCTCAGTGGGTAACCATGATGTGGAGATGCCGGTGTTGGACTGGGGTGGGCACAGTAAGAAGTCTCACAACACCAGGTTAAAGTCCAACAGGTTTATTTAGTATCACGAGCTTTCGGAGCGCTGCTCCTTCCTCAGGTGAGTGATGTTAGTGGGTAACACTCACCCTCACATCTCTCAGTCACAAGCTATGGGGTCGAGACCTGCCTCAGAGACCGGAGCACATCGTCTACGCTGAGACTGGCAGTGCAGCGCCGGGAGAGAGCAACACTGCCAGAGGTGCCATCTTCTGGATGAGATGTTAATCTGAGACCCCTCTTGAGTGAGCGCAAAAGATCCTGTGGCACTATCTTGGGGCAGAGCAGTGGTTTGGGAATTTGGCATGGAGGGACCAGGACAAGTTGTTGGTGATCTAATGAATGACGGAGCAGAGATTCGGGAATTCTCCCCAGTATCCTGGTTATTGTTTTTCATCCTACAAACATTCCCAAATGCTGTCCGCCACTGCTTTCCTCATGTTGGTGATTTCCAGGAGTGAGTTCCAGATCACTTTGTTGTAACACTGGGACAGAAGGTTGCCATTCAGCCCCTCCAACCTGTTCTGTCATTCAATGAGATTTATATCTTAATTTCATTCTTCACCAAAGATTCTGGAAGTTGGCATGGTAATTGTCTTTTAGGCTGACATAAGAACATAAGAACGTAAGAACTAGGGGCAGGAGTAGGCCATCTGGCCCCTCGAGCCCGCTCCGTCTTCAATAAGATCATGGCTGATCTTTTCGTGGACTCAGCTCCACTTACCCACCCGCTCACCATAACCCTTAATTCCTTTACTGTTCAAAAATCTATCTATCCTTGCCTTAAAAACATTCAACGAGGGAGCCTCAACTGCTTCACTGGGCAGGGAATTCAACAGATTCACAACCCTTTGGGTGAAGAAGTTCCTCCTCAACTCAGTGTGGCACTCCCTCAGCACAGCAGGGAGCCAGTTAAAGAATGGACAACGCTGCCTCCTTTTTTATACACTTGTAGCAGAATTCAAGTTTCAGAAATTTTGTTTGGGAATTGTTCCTGTGAAACGCCTTGGGATGTACATGTAAAGGAGATATATAAATGCAGGTTGTTGTTCAGGAATGAGCCTCATTGGAAACAGCCCTGTCCTGTGGACTGAAGCTCTCACATTGGTGTCTGGAGACTGTGGAGCTGTGTCAACCTGTCAGAAACTAAAAATTATTGAATGGCGGAGCAGGCTCGAAGGGCCAGATGGCCATTCCTGCTCCTAGTTTTTATGTTATCCTCTTTTGTTCTTATTGGGATACAGTGAAAAGTATTGTTTCTTACCCGTTATACAGACAAAACATATTGTTCAAACAAATTCTTTACTCAGAGAGTGGTGTGGAATGGACTGCCTGCTGTGATAGTGGAGTCGGACACTTTAGGAACTTTCAAGCAGTTATCGGATAGGCACATGGAGCACACCAGAATAATAGGGAGTGGGATAACTTGATCTTGGTTTCGGACAAAGCTCGGCACAACATTGAGGTACTGTTCTGTGTTTTATGACACGGAGCCACACGGGTGTCAGGATTTTACAGCCCCTCCTGCCGGTGGAATCTTCCTGATCCACCAAAGTTTACTCCTGCCATGGGCTCCCCCTCCCGGTGCGGTGGGCAAGCCACGCAAATCACCATCAACTTTGACGGGTCTGGAAGATCCTGGCTGCAGCCAATGGTGATCCACCTCAACCGTGGGAAAACCCAGCGCAAGAGACAGGGGGCTGGAAAACCCTGGCTGGGGAGTTATTCAGATAGCTAAGCAAAACATTGGTGGAAGAGGTTAACTTTAAGGAGATGGGAGAGGCAGACAGCAGCAGACGGTGGACGGATGTTTATGGGACATTGTGTTGACATTATTACGCACTGTACAGGGCACGGGTTTTAATTGCAGCCACTTCATTTTTAAAGGGGCCTTAACTCAGACATTGCGAACAAAAGGAACCAATCTCCACCCTAACCAGTTGGAGTTGTAAACATCAGTCACAATGATTTCATCGGAACCCACAGCCAATGACAGAACAACGATTGGGTCTACAAACAAGAAGCAACTTGCCTTTTTATATCATACCTTTCACAATCCTCACACACTCGAGGATGCCCTGCAGCATAGTCACTGCTGTAAGACAGCATCTGACTTTCACACAGCAAGATCCCATATCATGATTGAATAGTCTGCTTTTTGAGTAATGTTGACAAAGGGATAATAAGTATTGACCAGGATACTGAGGGGTGCGGGTGTGCAGTGGGGGTTGTGGAGGGACAACTCCCCTGCTCTTTTTGGAAAAAGTTCCATGGGATCTGTTACGACCACCCGAGAGTGCAGACTGGGCCTTAGTTTCTGACAGGTTGACACTGTCTCTGACAGTGTGGCACTCCCTCAGCACAGCAGGGAACCAGTTAAAGAATGGACAATGCTGCCTCCTTTTTTATACACTTGTAGCAGAATTCAAGTTTCAGAAATTTTGGGTCCATTTCTCACAGTGACAGCCTTTAACTCTCTTTTGATTTTATTTATTATTGTCATATGTATTGGGATACAGTGAAAAGTATTGTTTCTTGCGCTGTACAGACAAAACATAGAGTACATAGGAGAGAAGGAAAGGAGAGGGTGCAGAATATAGTGTTACAGTCAGAGCTAGAGTGTAGAGATGAGCAGTGAGGGGGTTTCCCAACTAGATTTCACCTTTACATTTAGATTCATTACACTTCCTTCACCTTTCCAGAGTGCCTGAAGCTCGAACTGTACAATGGATCTGTACTGTGTGGAATTTGGAAATATGAGAGGTGATCTCATTGGAACATATTCCCAGAGGGTTTGATGGGGTAGATTGTGGGAGGCCGTTATCCCGGGTGGAGAATCGGGAACGTGGGGGCATAGCCTCGGGATAAGGGGTGGGATATTTTGGAATGAAATGAGGAGAAATTCTTTCACTCAGAAGGCTGTGAATTTCTGGAATCCTCGATGAGAATGGTGGATGCTCAGTCATTGAACATTAAAGACTTGGATGGATAGAGTTTTGGGCATTAGGGAATCCGAAAGGATATGGGGATACGATGGGAAAGTACAGTTCTGATAAAAGATCAGCCATGATATTATTGAATGGCTTGAGGGGCTGAATGGTCATCCTTCTCGATCTGTAGTGAATCATCCCATCATTCTCCAGCACCTCTTGACTATTGCGCTTCTGGTTGGGAATGCACTCACCTCCTTCCATTCTTATCTATCTGGTCTTGCCCGGAGATTCTCTGCAATGAGCTTCCCCTCCCTATTTCTCATCAACACGCTGCCTCTCGGCAAGTGTCACTCCAATGCAAATCACTCTGTAATAATTCTTGTTCACCAGTTAAAGAGTAAAGACAACAACTCTTTTATTTACAGGTGAAGGCTATACAGAGGCTTGCAGCCTCGTAGCTGCAGCCGGCTCCCGAGAAGCTTACCCGAACTCACCAGGGATATCCTCCACCCTGCTCCCCGATTGGCTCCCAGGTCATGTGACCCTTATTCTGCAGATTGATTCTTAAAGGGACAATCACCACACATTCCTATCTGGGTCAGGGGTTGGTTCAGTTGGGGGAACCTGCCCAATCAGTTCGAAGCTTGTGAATTCGAGTGCCACTCTCAGCCTGATCACATCATTTAAACCATTACTGCCATGCAGTACTGAGGGAGTGCCACATTGCCAAAGCTTACAATGCATAGCAGCAGCTAAGGGGCAGCTAGAATAGGCACTTGAGGGAGATAGGAATAGAGGGCGGCATGTTGGCACAGTGGTTTAGCGCTGCTGCCTCACAATGCCAGGGTCCCAGGTTCAATTCTGGCCACAGGTCACTGTCTGTGTGGAGTTTGCACATTTCCCCCGTGTCTGCATGGGTTTCCTCCGGGTGCTCCGGTTTCCTCCCACAGTCGTGCGAGTTAGGTTGATTGGCCAGTTTAAATTGACCCTAGTGTCAGGGGGACTAGCAGGGTAAATGCATGGGGTTACGGGCATAGGGCCTGGGTGAGATTGTGGTCGGTGCAGACTCGATGGGCCGAACGGCCTCCTTCTGCACTGTGGGATTCTATGGATTTGCAGAGATGAAGTGGACAGAGAAGGGCTTGTGTCGAGCATAAAAACCAGCAGGGGCCAGCCGGGCCGAATGGCTGTAAATTCTTTATTTCAGATGGTGTTACCAATTAAACCCTGACCAGGGGAAGATACAAGATCCCGTGGCACTTTTCGGAGATGAGGTTGGGGTTCTCTGGGTGCTGCGGCCTGTAAACGTCCCTCAGTCAACTCCGCCAGAGTCGATTATTTCGCTGTTTTGTGGTTGTGCAAATTCACTATCACGTAAATGTCATCACCATAACTGCAAATTAACACATATCTCACTGATTGTGAAGCACTTTGCGACGTGAAAGATACCCTATGAATGTAAATCTCTCAAATAAAACAACCTCACGGATGACAGCTACAACGTCCAGCCCCTGCTGCTTTAGTGTGAGGGAAAGGGAGGGGCAGGTGTTTGTGGAGATTATTACCTTTGTATTCATTACACCAGAATGACGCACAGTCACCAACAGATGTTTCTGATTGGCTGGCCGTGACATCATCGGCAATAAAGAACATGGCTTTTCCGTTTTCCGCCTCTGTGAACTCAAGGGGAAAATACAACCTCCAATGGATTAAAGGGGCGGTCATGTGATTCTGGGAAACCTGTCTTTCTTTTTTGGGGACGTGAATAAGCCACAGAAGAACCATTTTTTTTTCATAGCCGACCGACACGTTGAAATTTAGATGATTGTGTCAATGGAACCATCAGAGAATTCTGTTTCACACAGTGAGTGATTAAGATCTGGAAAGTATTGTCTGAGAGTGTTTGATTTGATTTGATTTGATTTATTATTGTCACACGTATTAACATACAGTGAAAAGTATTGTTTCTTGCGCACAACACAGACAAAACATACCGTTCATAGAGAAGGAAAGGAGAGAGTGCAGAACGTAGTGTTACAATCATAGCTAGGGTACAGAGGAAGATGAGCTTAATGCAAGGTCAGTCCACTCAAAAGTCTGACAGCAGCAGGGAAGAAGCTGTTCAGGGAAGAAGCAGGGTGTGGTGGAGGCAGATTCAATCAAGGCACCCAAGAGGAGACTGGATTATTATCTGAAATGGAAAAACATGCAGGGGGAGCAATGGCACTCGACACAGTGCTCAGTTAGAAAGCTGACACTCACTCAATGGGCCATGGTCCAGATGGTCAGGCTCATGGATTTCCCCGGACGTGGGGTGTGAACAGTCCGTTCAGGCAGCAAGGCTTTGACACCATCTTCACTTTGGTATTTGTCCACTACCCAAACACAAATGAGAATTCACTGACCGCAAACATCGTGCAATGGTTATTGCGGTGGGGTAACGCCCGCCAACGTGTTCATGAGATGTGAGAATCACTGGGAAGACCAGCATCTATTGCCCTTGTAAAGGTGGTGGTGGGGCGAAAGACTAATACCCTGGAACGGGAGGGTTGTCTTATGAGGGAAGGTTAGACAGGTTAGGCTTCCACTGGGGTTTAGAAGGGTTTGTGTGACACTTCGCCGCACAGTCGGCACAGTTTGTGTGACACTTTGCCGCACAGTCGGCACAGTTTGTGTATCACTTTGCCACACAGTCGGCGCAGTTTGTGTATCACTTTGCCACACAGTCGGCACAGTTTGTGTGACACTTTGCCACACAGTCGGCGCAGTTTGTGTATCACTTTGCCACACAGTCGGCACAGTTTGTGTGAAACTTTGCCACACAGTCGGCGCAGTTTGTGTATCACTTTGCCACACAGTCGGCACAGTTTGTGTGACACTTTGCCACACAGTCGGCGCAGTTTGTGTATCACTTTGCCACACAGTCGGCACAGTTTGTGTGACACTTTGCCGCACAGTCAGCACAGTTTGTGTATCACTTTGCCGCACAGTCGGCACAATTTGTATCGCTTTGCCGCACAGTCGGCACAGTTTGTGTGACACAGAATCATAGAATCCCTACAGTGCAGAAGGAGGCCATTCGGCCCATCGAGTCTGCACCGACCACAATCCCACCCAGGCCATACCCCCACATATTTTACCCGCTAATCCCTCTAACCTACGCATCTCAGCACTCTAAGGGGCAATTTTTAACCTGGCCAATCAACCTAACCCGCACATCTTTGGACTGTGGGAGGAAACCGGAGCACCCGGAGGAAACCCACACAGACACGAGGAGAATGTGCAAGCTCCACACAGACAGTGACCCGAGCCGGGAATCGAACCCGGGACACTGGAGCTGTGAAGCAGCCGTGCTAACCACTGTGCTACCGTGCCGCCACAGTTTGCCGTACAGTCGGCACAGTTTGTGTATCACTTTGCCGCACAGTCGGCATAGTTTGTGTATCACTTTGCCACACAGTCGGCACAGTTTGTGTATCACTTTGCCACACAGTCGGCACAGTTTGTGTGACTTTGCCGCACAGTCGGCACAGTTTGTGTATCACTTTGCCACACAGTCAGCACAGTTTGTGTGACACTTTGCCATACAGTCGGCACAGTTTGTGTGACTTTGCTGCACAGTCTGCACAGTTTGTGTGACACTTTGCCATACAGTCGGCACAGTTTGTGTGACTTTGCCACACAGTCAGCGCAGTTTGTGTGACACTTTGCCGCACAGTCGGCACAGTTTGTGTGACACTTTGCCACACAGTCGGCACAGTTTGTGCGACTTTGCCGCACAGTCGGCACAGTTTGTGTGACACTTTGCCGCACAGTCGGCACAGTTTGTGTGACACTTTGCCACACAGTCGGCACAATTTGTGTGACTTTGCCGCACAGTCGGCACAGTTTGTGTGACACTTTGCCGTACAGTCGGCACAGTTTGTGTGACTTTGCCGCACAGTCGGCACAGTTTGTGTGACACTTTGCCATACAGTCGGCACAGTTTGTGTGACTTTGCCATACAGTCGGCACAGTTTGTGTGACACTTTGCCGCACAGTCGGCACAGTTCGTATGACTTTGCCACACAGTCGGCACAGTTTGTGTGACACTTTGCCATACAGTCGGCACAGTTTGTGTGACACTTCGCCGTACAGTCGGCACAGTTTGTGTGTCACTTTGCCACACAGTCGGCACAGTTTGTGTGACACTTCGCCGTACAGTCGGCACAGTTTGTGTGTCACTTTGCCACACAGTCGGCACAGTTTGAGTATCACTTTGCCACACAGTCGACACAGTTTGTATCACTTTGCCACACAGTCGGCACAGTTTGTATCACTTTGCCACACAGTCAACACAGTTTGTATCACTTTGCCACATAGTCGGCACAGTTTGTACCACCTTGCCACACAGTCGACACAGTTTG
Organism: Mustelus asterias; assembly: GCF_964213995.1. Classification (NCBI taxonomy): domain Eukaryota; kingdom Metazoa; phylum Chordata; class Chondrichthyes; order Carcharhiniformes; family Triakidae; genus Mustelus; species Mustelus asterias. Next base: position 76,160,802 of record NC_135820.1, on the reverse strand, counting down.
TGTATCACTTTGCAGTACAGTCGACACAGTTTGTATTACTTTGCCACACAGTCAGCACAGTTTGTATCACTTTGCAGTACAGTCGACACAGTTTGTGTGACACTTTGCCATACAGTCGGCACAGTTTGAGTATCACTTTGCCACACAGTCGACACAGTTTGTATCACTTTGCCGCACAGTCGACACAGTTTGTATCACTTTGCCACACAGTCGGCACAGTTTGTATCACTTTGCCACACAGTCGGCACAGTTTGTATCACTTTGCCGCACAGTCGACACAGTTTGTATCACTTTGCCGCACAGTCAACACAGTTTGTATCACTTTGCCACACAGTCGGCACAGTTTGTGTATCACTTTGCCGCACAGTCGGCACAGTTTGTGTGACTTTGCCGCACAGTCGGCACAGTTTGTGTGACGTTGCCACACAGTCGGCACAGTTTGTGTATCACTTTGCCGCACAGTCGGCACAGTTTGTGTATCACTTTGCCGCACAGTCGGCACAGTTTGTGTGCCTTTGCCGCACAGTCGGCACAGTTTGTGTGACTTTGCCACACAGTCGGCACAGTTTGTGTGCCTTTGCCGCACAGTCGGCACAGTTTGTGTGACTTTGCCGCACAGTCGGCACAGTTTGTGTGACTCTGCCGCACAGTCGGCACAGTTTGTGTGACTTTGCCGCACAGTCGGCACAGTTTGTGTGACTTTGCCGCACAGTCGGCACAGCTTGTGTGACTTTGCCGCACAGTCGGCACAGTTTGTGTGACTTTGCCGCACAGTCGGCACAATTTGTGTATCACTTTGCCACACAGTCGGCACAGTTTGGCTGATGCTTTGCGCCGCAGCGTGGCATTACATGTGGATAGTAATTCTGGGTGAGCCGGACAGAAAGTGGATGATTGGAAGGTGGGAGGTGTTTCTCTGTGATCTTTACGTCTGCAGAGTCTGTTATCCTTGGGACCCAGCAAGGAATCAACTTTGAAAAGAGAAAAAGGCACCGATTTACAGCCACTTTGCCAGTTTCCAGCAGCACAAAACTAAATAAACGGAGAAGGTGCTGCACCTGTGGGACTGCAACAGGAAACTCTATTCACCTCGGGCATTACTTCAGGGCTTTGAGTTTTGGAAATCTGGGTCACCCTACGCCTACATGCTCCTAAACTTTAATGAGGCTTATAGGTATCTGCCTGATCTTTGCCAAGTGTTTTTCTGGATTGTTTTTACATTCTATTCATCCCCCCTCCAACGACCCCCCCCCCCCCCCCAGGAAACCTACTGAATCAGTAAATGTTTAGACAGATCAAACTCCAGCCTAGACATTGAGTGAGCCTGGCCCCAGTTCCCGCACAGTTCATTAATGATCATCAAAGGTTATAAAACAGTTCTTAACCTGCTCAATCCATTTTGTAGTTGGATTTGACTGGCATTAGGCAAAATAATTTCTTTTACATCCACGCTTGCTCCCTTAAAGGGGCAGCGTCACAAAGGTAAAATCCACCTCAATATGTGATTGGCAGGTGACTTCTGCCTCATTATAAAAAATTAATTTACAGGTTGTGGGCGTGGCTTTCTGGGCCAGAATTTATTGCCCATCCCGAATTGAACTGAGTTGATCGCTGGGCCTTTTCAAGGGAGCTTAAGAGTCAGCCACATTGCTATGACTCTGGAGTTACATGTAGGCCAGACCACATAAGGACGTCAGATTTCCTTCCCTAAAGGACATTAGTGAACCAGACAGCAAAAGACCAAAAGAGTGAATCAGATAGGTTTTTACGACAATGGTTAGTCATCATTAGACTTTTAATTCCAGATTTTTATTGAATTCAAATTTCACCATCTGCCGTGGTGGGATTCAAACCCCGGTGCCCAGAGTATTACCCTGGGTCTCTGGATTACTAGTCCAGCAATAATAACACTGCGCCACCACCTCCCTCATCTCAATTTTCTACATCTGTATCTGACAGGGTGACCATCTCTTGTGAAACAAAATAAGAGACACTTTGACCGTGGGACTGGGGTTGAGGGGCCGCTGGGGACAATGGGGCGGAGAGGGCATTACTGGTAACCCTGAAATTGAGGGTCGTGAGATTGGGCGGGTGGGAGGGGGAGGGGCTACTAAGCATGAGAGCAGGGAGGCATCCTGAGACCCCAGTAGCAAAAAGAGGTTTTAAAAACCTCCCAATTCCCTTCTTGCAATCCCACTCAAATCACTCAAACTCACCCTGGTGACTCCCAGGTTCTGTGTGAGGATCCCACAGCAGTCCTAGCGGTAAAGGTACATTTTGAGGGACACAGGACAAACAATCGCCTTTAAGGGGGCGATGCCTGAGGGTTATGTGATCGGGCTGGACCCTATGAAGAGGCTGCGTGGGAAGTTGAGCCAATCGGGAGTCCCGGGACGGGGAGGAACCTCAGTTGAAGCCGGGGGTGTGTATTGCAGTTCTATCAGACACTCATCATGTATATACAATTATATTAATAATAAATTGCTCATTGTTGAAGCCACAATGAGTCACCTTTGACTTTACTACAGGGACAATCGCTTAAAAACGGGTATTTTTCACGCCCCCAGCAGTCCACAGATATCTCATTCTGGGGTCAGTTTCCACATGAGTCAAGATACAAGTCTCAGTTATACAACCCAGGATGTGACCTACATCACACACACACACACACGGACGATCAAACTTGTTCCTACTTCATCTCAGCAACTTCCAAAGTGTCTATTGTGGTTGAGTAGGCAGCAACCTCACCACTAAATCAGAAGGCCATGTGTTCAAATCTCACTTCACACAACTGGAAGCAAACAGCCGATGCACTCTCTGCAACACTTGAGGAGATGCTACACATCAAAAGTGAACTTGTTTAGATAAGGTCTAGTCTGCCCACACACATCAACGTAAAATACTCCACGGGACTTTTCCAGAAAGAGCAGGAGAATTCTCTCTGGTGTCCTAGCTGATAGTTATCCCTAAAGAGCCCCTAAAAACAGATTATCTGTTCATCTTCACATTGCTGTTTATGCAAATTGGCTTTCCTACATAACAACAGTGACTACACTTCACTACGCTAGATTTGTCTCAAAATGGCACAGGAGCGAGGCGACTTCTTGCAAGCTGTGCCCAGCATACCTTCTAATTCTATCTTTTACTCTCGTTCTATGCTTCTAACTCTTTTAAACTGGATTGATCTTTCTCTACACCTAGCTATGACTGTAACACTACATTCTGCACTCTCTCCTTTCCTTCTCTATGAACGGTATGTTTTGTCTGCATAGCGCGCAAGAAACAATACTTCTCACTGTATGTTAATGCATGTGACAATAATAAATCAAATCAAAATCAAACTGGAGTATTGTGTGCAGTTTTCATGTCCTTATCTGAGAAAGGATGTCTTTGCTATAGAGGGAGCGCAGTGAAGGTTTACTAGGCTGATTCCTGGGATGGCAGGTCTGTTCTATGAGGAGAGGCTAAATTGGTTAGGATTATATTCATTGGAGTTTAGAACAGTGAGAGGGAATCTCATAGAAACGTATAAAATTCTAACAGGATTACACAGGGTAGATTCAGAATGTTCGTAATGGTATGGAACTCTAGAACTAGGGGTCATAGTTTGAAGATAAACGGTAAACCTTTTAGAACTGAGGTGAGGAGGAATATCTTCTCCTGGAGGGTGGTGAATGTGTAGAATTCACTCCCACAGAAAGTAGTTGAGGCCAAAACGTGTGATTTCAAGAAGAAATTAGATATCGCTCTTGGGGCTAAAGGGATCAAGGGATGTGGGGAGAAGGGGGGATCAGGATATTGAATTTGATGATCAGCCATGGTCATAATGAATGGCAGAGCAGGCTCGAAGGGCCGAATGGTTTATTCCTGCTTCGAGTTTCCATGAATGTTTTTATATAAATGTCCTTCATCTGCTGTGCCGTGCTTTAGAAGTTCCTGAGATTGTGAAAGACGTTTCTAAATAAATCAAAGCCTTTGTTTTTTTTATAACATTCCGCCAACGTCCAATAACAGGGTTCACACACGGGAAGAATGGATAAAGAATGAAATCCAGGAGACTGGTGAGCAGTCGTGAGTCTGTCCAGGAAACTGGCTCCAAATCACTTCCCACACTCGAGCTTGAAGCTGTCACTAACATGTGACCAAACACCATCATCCACTAATCGAGAAGCGATGGGAGATAAAAAGGATTTTTAAAAATTCAATGCATTCGAAAGCTGAAAATGAAACTCTTTCGAGTACAGAGAGAAAGCAAGTACACGATTAAATCTGAAATCCCACACTGCTGAGTTAAACAGGAAGTCACGGGGAGGGGGAAATGTTGCCCTTTTACCAGCTACACCCAGCATGGGTTAAAGTCAAACTTCTCCTGCCCCAGAGAACAACAAATGGCCTAATGTGTGGAACACAGAATGTGTGGGGGCTATCCCCTGGTCCTTGTGGCTTTGTGAGCAGGCCAGCAAAACTCAGCTCCATTTAGTGCACTTTTATTGACTTAGCTTCTCCCATCAGCCCATGCCCATGTGCCCACACTGAGATAAGAAGGGGGGTAAATCAAACCTGGTCCTAATTTTGGTCACAACTCCGCAGCCCTCACCATCCCCACACTCCTCCGTATGCACTGTGCACAGTGGCTGAGGACTTGTCTCCATTGGTGGCTGTCCCTTGGTTCAAGGGAAACCTACTGGGGGTCACGGGTTTCTGACAGGGGTCATCGTGTGAATGAACAGGCCGATTCTCAACCCGCAGATCTTTGGACACATGGAGCAGGGGTACATCCCATAGAGTAGTGGGATCCGGGGCGCAGGATTTGCTTTCTTTCCTTTTCTTCTCTGCCGCTGCCCTGTCTCATCATTATAGTGCATCATGGTGCATCTTGATAGACAAGTTGTCGCCATTTTGAACGCTTGGTAGTAAACTCCTCCCAGTCATTAATGTCAGAGTCTCTTTGAAGCATTTTCTTTGTTGTCTACTGGAATTTGGAGAAAACAAAATCTGGTCAGGGGGACACTTTTCAGCCATCCTGACATGGTGTGCAGTCCATCAGAGCTGATTTCGCATGAGTTTTGCCTGAATGTTTGCAAAATTGGCTTCACAAAGGACACTAGTATTTCTTCGATGGTCTTCCTTGATTGTAGGGGAAGCACAGAGTCATTGCTGATGACATTTCTCAATGTAATACATGAGTGTGCCGATGACAAGTTCTCTGTACGTGAAGGGGGTGATCTTACCAAAAACATTCTAAGTTCTGAACAAGTGTGAAAATGGGAGAGAATCACGTTAATTTTTCGGGCAAGCTCCCAGACGTAATCATACGGCACTTAGAAAGAAAATGAGGCAAATGTGATTCTCATCAGTAGAGAGAGGGGGTGGAGCCTATTCTCACCGGGATGCCGGTGCTGAGCTCTAGGGGCGCCATTGTGCAGGCTTCCCGGTAAGATCGCCCCTAAGACTTCTCTTGATTTGTAGAAGACTTTGTTTCAAACGCTCACTACAGTAATATTAGGCTGGGCTGACACAGGTGATGAGGTGTCGGATCTCTCTGTCAATGCTTTTGAGAGAGATGGCTGCCAAGATACAGGAAATGCTCAACATATTCCAGAGTCACCCCTTCAATATATCTGGGAAGTGGAATATCTGACTGACCAGATCTGTGCTGATTTATGAGCTTTGTTTTGGCAGCATTAAAGGACAGGCTGAGTCTCCTGTATGCTGAATTGAAAAAGTCAAAAGTGGCTTTCCAATCTGGTGCAGAGTGGGCAATAACCTGGCAATATTACAAGTACATCATGGTCAGCTTGGCGTGGAGGTGTTTGACGTGAGTTTTCTATCTGGATGATATTTAATACTCACACAGAGGGCAATGAATCTTTGATGAGGCCACTGTCAGGTAGACGACAAAGAACAAAAGAACAAAGAACAATACAGCACAGGAACAGGCCCTTCGGCCCTCCAAGCCCGCGCCGCTCCCTGGTCCAAACTAGACCATTCTTTTGTATCCCTCCATTCCCACTCCGTTCATGTGGCTAACTAGATAAGTCTTAAACGTTCCCAGTGTGTCCGCCTCCACCACCTTGCCCGGCAGCGCATTCCAAACCCCCACCACCCTCTATGTAAAATACGTCTTTATGATATCCGTGTTAAACCTCCCCCCTCTCACCTTGAACCTATGACCCCTCGTGAGCGTCACCACCGATCTGGGAAAAAGCTTCCCACCGTTCACCCTATCTATGCCTTTCATTATTTTATACACCTCTATTAGGTCACCCCTCATCCTCCGTCTTTCCAGGGAGAACAACCCCAGTTTACCCAATCTCTCCTCATAACTAAGCCCTTCCATACCAGGCAACATCCTGGTAAACTTCCTCTGCACTCTCACTAAAGCCTCCACATCCTTCTGGTAGTGTGCCGACCAGAACTGGGCGCAGTATTCCAAATGCGGCCGAACCAATGTTCTATACAACTGCAACATCAGACCCCAACTTTTATACTCTATGCCCCGTCCTATAAAGGCAAGCATGCCATATGCCTTATTCACCACCTTCTCCACCTGTGATGTCACCTTCAAGGATCTGTGGACTTGCACACCCAGGTCCCTCTGCGTATCTACACCCTTTATGGTTCTGCCATTTATCGTATAGCTCCCCCCTACGTTAGTTCTACCAAAATGCATCACTTTGCATTTATCTGGATTGAACTCCAACTGCTATTTCTTTGCCCAAATTTCCAGCCTATCTATATCCTTCTGTAGCCTCTGACAATGCTCCTCACTATCTGCAAGTCCAGCCATTTTCGTGTCGTCCGCAAACTTACTGATCACCCCAGTTACACCTTCTTCCAGATCGTTTCTATAAATCACAAACAGCAGAGGTCCCAATACAGTGCCCTGCGGACTGTAAATAGTATGGGAGCTATCACACAGCCTTGCTTGATCCTGGTCCAGATTCTGAAGATACCTGTTTGAGTTCCCACTCAACACAGTGGCAGTCACATCATCATGACATGCTTGTGGGATTGTGACGACATTTCTTGGATGTCCAGATCTGTGGAGCACAGTCCACACAGCCTTGTGAGTTACTGAGTGATTCCTCGCCCGCCATGTTGGAATAACTCACTGTCTGTCATCCCAGATAGAACCCTGAGAGAATCCTGTGCTGGAGGCCATTGAGTTCATCCTTCCTGCACTTGTACAAGCACCAAGCCCGGCTGGGGCAGCTCAATTTACTCTCACCAATGCAGGACTTTGCTATGGGTTCGATAGCCTCAGGTGACTATCTGCACATTCTCCCTGTGTCTGCGTGGCGGCGGCACAGTGGTTAGCACCGCTGCCTCACAGCGTCAGGGACCTGGGTTCAATTCCCGACTTGGGTCACTGTCTGTGTGGAGTTTGCATGTTCTCCCCGTGTCTGCGTGGGTTTCCTCTGGGTGCTCCGGTTTCCTCCCACAGTCTGAAAGACATGCTGGTTAGGTGGATTGGCCATGCTAAATTCTCCCTCAGTGTACCCGAACAGGCGCCGGAGTGTGGCAACTAGGAGAATTTCACAGTAACTTCATTGCAGTATTAATGTAAGCCTTACTCGTGACTAATAAATAAACTAACTTTATTCCTCCGAGTGCTCTGGTTCCCTCCCAACAGTCCAAAGATGTGCGGGTTAGGTTGAGTGGCCAAGCTAAATTGCCCCTTAGTGGCGAGGGGTTAGCAGGATAAATACATGATGATATGGGGATTGAGCATGGGTGGGATTGTTGTCAGTGTAAGCTCAATGGGCTGAATGGCCTCCTCCTGCACTGCAGGGATTCTGTGAATCTGTGAAAAAATGGTAAGGTCGGGGGTGGGGAGAGATTGGAAATCACAAACTGACAACCAGAATACCCAACCATTGATTTTTTTATTCATTCATTGGACATGGGCATCACTGGCTGGCCAGCATGTGGTGAACCATCGTTGGTTCCCACTAGATAGTACTGAGCCAGGGTCTGGCCAGTACTACGAGTATGTATATATGTTGCTGTTGGGGTTAGGGATGGGTTGTTCTACTTGTTGCTGTTGGGGTTAGGGTTGGGCTGTTACACCTGTATTATAGTTATTATGGTACATCCCAGTCGGGCTCCGCCTCCTGGGAGAGGTATAAAGGTCACTGCTCTGTCTGGGACCCCTCAGTCTGGGATCGTGTACTATACATGGTAACTTCGTTGTAACAGTAAATAAAAGCCTTTATTTCCTTGAGCATCTCAAGCCTTGTGTGTGATAACGCGCATCAATTTTATTTACTGTTAATTAAACTCTCGTCGTTAAAAAAAAAGAAAACGATACAGAGAGTATGGAGCAAATGTTAAAACCCGAACGTCTTACACTGGATCCACGTGCGGCGGGCGCCTCTAACACCTTTGACCATTGGTTGAAATGTTTTGAGGACTACCTTGCAGCCTCCGCAGCGGTCACCACAGACGACGACAGACTCTGGGTCCTCCACGCGAGGGTAAGCGACACCGTATATCTCGCGATCCGTGCGGCCACCGACTACACAAGGGCCCTCGAGCTTCTTAAGAAGCGTTACATTAAACCGCCAAACGAGATGCATGCTCGATACCCCTTAGCCACTCGACGATGGCAGCCCGGCGAAACGACGGAAGAATACGCGAACAAGCTCCTACAGCTAGCCAGGGGCTGTAACTGCAAAGCAGTGTCGGCAGACCAGAACATGAACGACCTCGCTCGAGATGCGTTTGTGGCGGGAATCGGATCATCTTATATCCGACTCAGACTGTTGGAGCAAGGTAATCTTGATCTCACTAAGTCAATAGAACTAGCGGATACGTTGGAGACGGCCTCCAAAAGTCTAGTATTGTATCCCGAAGACCACGTGGAGACAACGTGGCAGGAGCAGTCGCTGATCCCTCCTCGTCCCTCGGGTTCGAAAAGCTGCGTGATGGGGCGTGCCCTCACTCGGGCCTGACGACGGCAGCAGCTCCGGGCGGCCCGCGGTGTTACTTCTGTGGGGGAGCGAAGCATACTCGGCAGCAGTGTCCCGCTAAAGCTGTGTTGTGCTCCGCCTGTGGTAAGAAGGGGCACTATTCGAAGGTATGCCGATCCAAACTCACTTCCAGGAACAGCAGTGCGGCCTGCGACTCCCCGGAGCCCGGTTCTTCGTCGTCGGCATCGTCGAGGGTTTCGTCCATGTGCGAGGCCAGGACGATGCCATTACAGTCGACGGAGTCGGAGATGCGTGACCACCAGGGGTAGCTGATTTTGGCGCCATCACCCACGTGCGACCTATGGGAGCAGCCATGTTGGTCGGCACCGACCGCGAACAACCAGCAGGGGTCATCTTCGTCTATCTCAGCTGCCTGCAGTGGCGCTCACGAACCAACGGTGGCGTCGATCATCCTGGACCAGGCCAAGCCTCACAGACTCGACAAGTCTATGATGGACATTCAGGTAAACAAACACTTGATTTATTGTCTGTTTGACAGCAGGAGCACTGAGAGTTTTATTCACCCAGACGCTGTGAAGCGGTGTGGCCTCCAGATCCAACCTGTCAAACAGACAATTTCGATGGCATCAAGGTCCCAGTCTGTCACCGTGCTAGGGAGTTGCGTGGTAAATTTAACGGTGCAGGGCACGGTTTACGAGTGCTTCAAGCTCCTGGTGTTGCTGCACCTTTGCGCGCCAATACTCCTCGGACTAAATTTCTATGGTTCACTTGAAGAGTGTGACCCTGCAGTACGGTGGGCCACTCCCTCCGCTTTCAGTGGGAGAACAGCAGCTTCCAAATTGCCCAATGCGCAAATTGCCCTGTAGCCTCTCGACGCTGAAGATTACCACACCCTCCCTGTTCCAGAATCTTGTGCCAGGCTGCAAGCCCATCGCGACTAAGAGTAGGCGTTACAGCGCTGAGGATCGGATCTTCATTCGATCTGAAGTTCAGCGGCTCCTCAAGGAAGGGATCATACAATCTAGCGCTAGTCCATGGAGAGCGCAGGTCGTGGTGGTCAAGAGTGGGAACAAACCCCGGATGGTCATTGACTATAGTCAGACCATTAATAGATACACGCAGCTGGATGCGTATCCCCTCCCGCACATATCTGACATGGTCAACCAGATTGCGCAGTACCGGGTGTTCTCCACCATAGACCTCAAGTCTGCCTACCACCAACTCCCCATTCGCCCAGAGGACCGACAATACACGGCTTTTGAGGCGGATGGTCGCTTGTATCACTTTCTCAGGGTTCCTTTTGGTGTCACCAATGGGGTCTCGGTCTTCCAGCGTGCTATGGACCGAATGGTGGACCAGAACGGGCTGCGGGCTACCTTCCCGTACCTGGATAACGTCACCATCTGCGGCCATGACCAGCAGGACCACGACACAAATCTCCTTAAGTTCCTACGCACTGCATCTCGCCTGAATCTGACCTACAACAGGAAGAAGTGTGTATTTCGTACGCTGTTTAGCCATCCTCGGATACGTGGTGGAAAACGGGGTCATTGGCCCTGATCCAGACCGTATGCGTCCCCTCCTTGAACTTCCCCTGCCCACTAGCGCAAAAGCACTGAGAAGATGCTTAGGCTTCTTCTCTTACTACGCACAGTGGGTTCCCAATTACGCGGACAAAGCCCGTCTGCTCATTAAGTCTACCTCTTTTCCCCTAACACCAGAGGCTCGATTGGCCTTTGATAAACTAAAAGCCGACATCGCGAAAGCCACGATGCACGCTGTTGATGAGTCCATCCCCTTTCAGGTGGAGAGCGATGCATCTGATTTCGCCCTGGCCGCCACACTTAACCAGGCGGGCAGGCCCATTGCCTTTTTTTCCCGCACCCTCCAAGGCCCCGAAATTCAACATTCAGCGGTGGAAAAGGAGGCCCAGGCCATTGTGGAGGCCGTCAGGCATTGGCGCCATTACTTGGCGGGAAAACGGTTCACCCTGATCACGGACCAGCGGTCCGTGGCGTTCATGTTCAATAACACGCTGCGGGGCAAGATCAAGAACAACAACATCTTGAGGTGGAGAATCGAACTCTCCACCTATAATTATGACATCATGTATCGTCCTGGGAAACTCAACGAGCCCTCGGATGCCCTGTCGCGTGGAACATGCGCCAGTATACAGGAGGACCGTTTGCAGGCTCTCCATAATGACCTCTGCCATCCTGGGGTCACTCGGCTCTACCACTTCGTAAAAGCCCGCAATCTGCCCTACTCGGTGGAGGATGTCAGGTCCATAACAAGAAGCTGTCGGGTATGCGCGGAATGCAAACCGCACTTTTACCGACCTGACCGGGCACATCTAGTCAAGGCCACTCGTCCCTTTGAAAGACTGAATGTCGGCTTTAAGGGCCCCCTTCCCTCGACAGATCGGAATGTGTACTTCCTCAACATCATTGACGTGTACTCGAGATTCCCTTTTGTTATTCCCTGCTCTGATACATCCGCTGCCACGGTTATCAAGGCATTCCGTGATCTTTTCACCCTGTTCGGGTACCCCTGCTACATTCACAGCGATAGGGGCTCGTCGTTCATGAGCGATGACTTGAGGCAATACCTGCTCTCATACGGGATTGCCTCTAGCAGAACCACGAGCTACAACCCTAGGGGTAACGGACAGGTGGAACGTGAGAATGCTACAGTCTGGAAGGCTGTCTTACTGGCGTTGAAGTCAAAAAGCCTTCCAGTCACCCGTTGGCAAGAGGTGCTCCCTGATGCGCTCCATTCCATACGCTCACTCCTGCGTATGGCAACCAACGCTACTCCCCATGAGAGGCTGTTTTCATTCCCTCGGAAGTCTTCCTCTGGGACCTCATTACCGTCTTGGTTGACGTACTCAGGACCTGTCCTCCTGCGGCGACATGTAAGGGCCCGCAAGTCCGACCCTTTGGTTGAACAGGTCCATCTCCTCCACGCCAACCCTCAGTATGCCTATGTGGCATACCCTGACGGGCGAGAGGACACGGTCTCGATTCGAGACCTGGCGCCAGCAGGGGACATAGAAACCCCTGTCGCTCCCATACCTCCTGTTAGAAACCCCCCAACTATTGTTTCCCCTCCTGAGACGGCGCGGGCAGCATCGGGACCATCACTTAACCCTTTTACTCCCGTGTACAGCTTGCCTGAGTCCAGGAGATGGTCACCACTTCAGGGCGTGTCGGAACCCAACGGATTGTCATCACCTCGGGGTCAACCGGCCCGTGAGACTGTGGAGGAACCGTTGGACACTGCCTTGGGGAGAACGCCACCGCGAGTGCCTACTCCGGTGTCATCACCGGTGTTGAGGAGGTCACAACGACGGTGCGGTCCCCCTGACCGTCTGAACTTATAGACTGATGACAAATTATTCTGTTTTTTTGTACCCCGCCGGCCTTTGTCTTCAAAGGAGGGGTGAATGTGGTGAACCATCGTTGGTTCCCACTAGGTAGTACTGAGCCAGGGTCTGGCCAGTACTACGAGTATGTATATATGTTGCTGTTGGGGTTAGGGATGGGTTGTTCTACTTGTTGCTGTTGGGGTTAGGGTTGGGCTGTTACACCTGTATTATAGTTATTATGGTACATTCCAGTCGGGCTCCGCCTCCTGGGAAAGGTATAAAGGTCACTGCTCTGTCTGGGACCCCTCAGTCTGGGATCGTGTACTATACATGGTAGCTTCGTTGTAATAGTAAATAAAAGCCTTTATTTCCTTGAGCATCTCAAGCCTCGTGTGTGATAACGCGCATCACAGCATCTATTGCCCATCCCTAGTTGCCCGAGGGCAGTTGAGAGTCAACTACATTGCTGTGGGTCTGGAGTCATATGTTGGCCAGATCAGGTAAGGACGGCAGATTTCCTTCCCTGAAGAATATTAGTGAACCAGATGGGTTTTTGTGAAAATCGACAATGGTTTCATGGTCACCAGTAGATTCTTAATTCCAGATTTATTTTATTGAATTCAAATTCCACCATCTGCCGTGGTGGGATTCGAATCCCATCCCATCCTCATGCACCTGCTGATAGCTGGCTTATTCCCAGTATTTATCAAAATCTTTAATGTCTCTTCAACAGTTACTTATTGCAAAGCACACATCACATATTTCAATAAAGCCTCTACATTGAATCCTCTCTGACATCCATCTTTGTTTCTTCCAGCACTAACCCAACCATGTAACCAATTCACTGGACAATGAATAAAGAGTGCAAATCATGGAAAAATATAAGCAGATATTAGGACAGGTGGACAAAACCTTGGTCCAAGTGATAGTCTTTAAGCAACATCTTAACAAAGGAGAGAGAGAGATAGAGAGGGTGAAAGCTTTAGGGAGGAAATTCCAGAGCTTAGGGCTGCCATTGGTCGGGTGAAGAAAGTTGGGAATTCTCAAGAAGCCAGAATTGGATGATCCATTAAATCTGGGAGAATTGTGGGGCTGAGGAAGAATGCAGAGGGTGGGAGGGAGTAGACTGTGGAGGAATTTGAAAACAAGGATGAGAATTTCATAATTGAAGACTCCTTTCAACCTCTTGATATGTGACTGTGTTAATGTTTACTTCGACTTGTGTATCTCCTTGATATTGAGTTTTCAGAACTTTAGAATTATTACGCAGACCTCAATCTGTGTGTTTATAATCTTTACTTTCCAGCTACGAATTTTCTCCTCTTGAGCATCCCCAAGAGGCAGCTTTCTCCGAACTCGCAGGCAGTGACATCATTAAGATTAATCGTTAATTCCTGGAAAGTCCAGGACAACCTTGGAGAATTTAATCCTACAATTTTTTTTTTCTTTTGAAGTATTTATCCAATTCCCTTTCGGAATTGAATCTGCTTCCACCACCCTTCCAGAGCAGAGGCCTTGATGGGAATCTTCCCATTCCGCTCGCCACGTAGTATACCGGGCTGGGGCGGACCATGCAAAGGTCTGTTGATCTCAGGAGTGGATTTTCCAGTCTTGAGACGAGCGTGGCCGGAAAATCCTGTTCCTTGTGAAGCACTGGCAGCACCTCTACCACTGGATCGGAAGCTCCGGGTTCGAGGGCAATGCCACGACTTGTCGGCCACAGAAGGGGCATTCAACGTGGTTCAATGGGCTGATAATCAGCTCAGGAATCCCCTCCCTCCCTCCCTCCCCCACCGCCCCCTCCCCATCACAATTCACCAAAGAGTAATAAGCAGTCTGAGTACAAAGATATGCTTAAAAGAAAACTCCTTTCAGAATGTGTGTTCCAGATCACAACAACTCAATGTGTAAATATTTTTTCTCTCGTATTATTGCATCAGGTGAAAATCCCACAGGTTGTGCTGCGTGTTTTCCTGACTTTCTCACTGGAAGAAGGAGACCGGAATGGAAACTGAGGCAAGTCTGTTTCCTCTGAGATTTCACTTTCACATTCTGTACTCGTTACCAGGGCGCTGTTTCTTTTTACGATGGGCCTCCCTAAAGCTTTCAGTTTCACGGCTGTAAATCAAATAGTAATTTAAGGGAAAAACCAATGAAACTTGGAAAATGACTGGAGCTGGTCCAAACTGGTCTTGGATATCTTAAAATGCAACTCCAGTTCAGATCAGCACCAGTCATTTCCTTAACCTTGCTGTTTTTTCCTGGATTGTGTGAAGTGATTTGAGATAGTTTGATTTGAAAAGGTGCCACATTCATGTGGAAGGGATTATTATTTATGATTGTTCTGCTATTATTACATTGACAATTTCCCAACGCAGGCAAAAATCTCAAAGGAATTACTAGAGTTCCTCCAGATTCAGGCCTTGGAGAATCCCCAATTCCATCGCTCCATGTCTTCAGATGCCAAGGCTCTAGGCTCTGGGATTCTCTCCCTAAACCTTTGATTTGATTTGATTTATTATTGTCACAAGTATTGGTATACAGTGAAAAGTATTGTTTCTATACAGACAAAGCATACCGTTCATACAGAAGATGAACCACTCACCTGGTGAAGGAGTGGCACTCTGAAAGCTCGTGCTACCAAATAAACCTGTCGGACTTTAACCTGGTGTTGTGAGACTACTTACTGTTCATATAGAAGGAAACGAGAGAATGCAGAATGTTGTGTTACAGTCATAGCTAGGGTGTAGGGAAAGATCAACTTAATGCAACGTAGGTCCATTTAAAAGTCTCATGGCAGCAGGGAAGAAGCTGTTCTTGAGTCGGTTGGTACATGTCCTCAGACTTTTGTATCTTTTTCCCGACAGAAGAAGATGGAAGAGAGTATGTCCGGAATGTGTGGGGTCCTTAATTATGCTGGCTGCTTTTCCGAGGCAGTGGGAAGTGTAGACAGAGTCAATGGATGGGAGGCTGGTTTGAATGATGGACTGGGCTTCGTTCATGGCCCTTTGTAGTTTCTTGGGCAGAGCAGAAGCCATACCAAGCTGTGATACAACCAGAAAGAATGCTTTTTATGGTGCATCTGTAAAAGTTGATGAGAGGTGTAGTGGACATATCAAATTTCCTTAATCTTCTGAGAAAGTAGAGACGTCGGTGGATGTTCTTAACTATAACGTTGGCATGGGGGGGGATCAGGACAGGTTCTGGTGATCTGGACACCTAAAAACCTGAAGCTCTTGACCATTTCTATTTTGTCCCATTGATGTAGACAGGGGCATGTTCTCCACTACACTTCCTGAAGTCGATGATTAACCCTCTCTCTTCCTCTCTTTTCTCCTTTTAAGCCATTCCTTAAAACAGCACCTCTGACAGTGCAGCAATCCCTCAGTGCCACCATTTCCTGCATGATTGTAAGTCTTTCTTACTTTCTTGGATTGGCAGCCTGGATTACACGCTCAGGGCTCTGAAATGGGACTGAACTCCACAACCTCCTGGCAAGTTTAACAAGGTTATCACCACAACAAAAATGTGGCTCCCTCATCATCCTTGAAACTAAAAGTTAAATTGCAGTTATGCGAAGGAGATCTTGACCTTGATCCAGATTGTAATAGAACGCAATTTTTCTCTGCTCTCTGCCTCCGTCAGGTTTGATCTTACATCTCCATCTTTCTTGATTCTTTAGCTGGAAGCCAGGTACTTAAGCCATTGGAAAAAGACTTGGCATGCCACATTGCATGCTAGGTTTAATCGTGTATATAAATTTTGGACTGTGTATGGTCCAGTTAATTTTTATTATTTATTGCCTCCCATTGTTATGTGATCACTCTTCCATGTGTTTCTAAGCAGCTACTTTATCACTGTTTCCCTGAAGACTGCTCTTTCATCTTGTGCTCATTCAACAATGGGTTTTTCCTGTTTGTGATTTATTAACGCTGCTTCCACTGACTTGTACTATTGTGGAAATTTGGATCCTGAGACAAGGCCAAAAATCAGACGCACCTGAGCCGTCTCAGACCCAGGGGTGGAAATTTTGGGATGTGGGTGTCGCTGGCTGGGCCAGCATTTATTGCCCATCCCTGCGGGCAATTAAGAGTCACGTGTAGGCCAGACCAGTTAAGGATGGCAGATTTCCTTCCCTAAAGGACATTAGTGAACCAGGTGGTATTTTATCATTTCAGGGTCATCATTGGACTTTTGATTCCAGATTTTTATTGAATTCAAATTTCATCATCTGCCATGGTGGCATTCGAACCCAGGACAATACTCTGGGTCTCTGGATTACATCTGGGGCGGCACGGTGGCACAGTGATTAGAACTGCCGCCTCACAGTTCCAGGAACCCAGGTTCAATTCCGGCCTCGGGCCACGGTCTGTGTGGAGTTTGCACATTCTCCCCGTGTCTGCGTGGGTTTCCTCCGGGTGCTCCCTTTTCCTCCCACAGTCCAAAGATGTGTGGGTTAGGTGGATTGGCCATGATAAATTGCCACTTGGTGTGTCAGGGAGACTAGTAGGGTGAATACTTGAGGTGACAGGGATAGGGCCTGGGTGGAATTCTATGATTCTATGAAGTCCAGCAACAATACCACTACATCATTACCCCCACAGACGGGATATGCCACAGTCTGGTGTAGATGTGTGTTAGATTCTCTCTCTCGAGAGAGAGAGAGGGGGATGGAATCATGCCTAGTAGTTACATGCTTGCTCTGTAACCTGTTTAGACCTGAATAAGCATGTGTTGGGCAGATACTAGAATATGCCTACGGTCTGTCTGCGGTTTGTCGAAGAACTAAGTCCCATGCTGGAGTCCAAGATAGAAATGATCATTTGAGAACACAATGGCAGCAATAGTTACAAAATGCATTGGTGTAATCAAAGGAACCACAGAGCAAAGAATCTTTGATAGCGACTCGTGAGAAATCGCCAGAAGGAGGAGGCACACTGGAGAGAGGTAACGATGTTGCTGCCCTCGTCCTGCCTAACTGACTGCCTCAAGGACCCACAGAGAGGCCAGCAATGGGGTTATGGAAACGCATTTGCTCTGGTAACAAGCAGCATCAGGTCTTCAAGAAGAGAAGCGAAAGCTTGGAGTTAGTTCCTTTCTTCATGCTGTAGACCCTGTCGCAAACATTTTCCCAAGACAGTGAGTGCAGGAGTCCACTGTGGACTTTGAGTCCATTCTTAAAGCTGTTGACAGTTATTTCAGCCCAATGAGAAAGCAGTAATGGAACAAGCCCATTTTACCCAGCAGTCACAGCACACTGGGCATTCAATTGAATTATTTTGAACTGATCTATGTCGCCTAGCGAGTTTGAGCAAATACATGGCACTGAAGGATAAACTCATTCATGAGCATAAAGTCATGGGAGTACGTGATGTAAAACACTCCGACTTTCTACAGACCAAAGATGATCTTACTTTGGATCGAGTGGCCCAGTGTGTGAGGCAGGCAGAGCTTTGGGAATTTAACAGGGCTATAATTCGGCACAACTCCAAAGTTTCAGACGACTTCCTAAACTGGGTTGTGAACAGTTTTGGGCACCATACCTAAGGAAGGATGCGCTGGCTTTGGAGAGGGTCCAGAGGAGGTTCACAGGAATGATCCCAGGAATGAAGGATTTGTCATAAAGGAGCGGTTGAGGAGTCTGGGTCTCTACTCAATGGAGTTTAGAAGGATGAGTGGGGATCTTATTGAAACTTACAGAATACTGAGATGCCTAAATAGAGTGGATGTGGGGGGAATGTTTCCACTAGTGGGAGGGACTAGAACTCGAGGGCAGAACCTCAGAGTGAAGGGACGCTCCTTTGAAACTGAGATGAGGAGGAATTTCTTCTGAATCTGTGGAACTCATTGCCACAGAGGGCTGTGGAGGCTAGGTCATTGAGTGTCGTTAAGACAGAGAGAGATTCTTGATCAATAAGGGGATCAAGGGTTATGGGGAGAAGGCAAGAGAATGGGGATGAGAATTGTATCATCCATAATTGAATGGCGGAGCAGACTCGATGGGCCGGATGGCCTAATTCTGCTCATATATCTTATGGTCTTATGGGTAGATCTATGGGCAGTGGCCCCGCCCACAAGAAATCCCACCAAACCAAGCAAAAGGGTGGGAAACTGCACATTGGCAGCCATTCTGAGATGCTTGCATTGTGGCACAAAAAACCAACATAGATGCCAGGGCTCGAGCCTAAATATTGTCCATATCTTGATGTGGGTGGGCATGGACTGCTTCATTATCTGATGCCTCTGAAGAGGTCAATTTCTAAAAGCAGTTTCACAGACTCTAGTGGAAATAATTAGTCAAAATGCCAGGAGAGGAAGCACGGTGGCACAGTGGTTAGCACTGCTGCCTCATAACGCCAGGGACCCGGGTTCAATTCCGGCCTCGGGTCACTGTCTGTGTGGAGTTTGCACGTTCTCCCTGTGTCTGCGTGGGTTTCCTCCGGGTGCTCCGGTTCCCTCCCATGCTCCAAAGATGTGCGGATTAGGTGGACTGGCCATGCTAAATTGCCCTTTAGTGTCAGAGGGATTAGCAGGGTAAATGCATGGGGTTATGGGAATAGGGCCTGGGTGGGATTGTTGTCAGTGCAGACTCAATGGGCCGAATGGCCTCCTCCTGCACTGCAGAATTCTATAATGCAGTTCCAATTACACAGGAAGTCTAGAGCAAGAGATTCCCAAAGATTAGTTAACAACTCTGGGGATAACAACCCTTCTGCTCCACGGGAGGTTTCTGTCCTCCCTGAGCTCGCCTTAGGACACCAGCGTTACAGTGTGACAGGTGTACCGCCCCAGTCAAACTCCCCACCTGCCACTGTCCGCGGAGTATGATGGAGAAATTAGTACAGTTATAACAGTGGTGAATGTTAATACAAACTTCCTCCTTCATTTTCCAATTCTTAATTTTTCATGGAACATGTAATAAAAACAGAGATTAGGATGCTTCCCAAAGGATGTTTTCTCTGCCTTTTCCCAAGTGCAAGGGCCTATGGTGTAGCTCAGGGATTGGATTTTTCTTGGAGTGAAGGTCTCAGCACCACTGGTGAACCCTCAGTCCACTCTCTCAGCCTCCTAGTGTGAATCAGAAGTCTTGCAGGACTGGTCCCCATCCAAATGACGTGTCATCTGCAGCAGTGCACAATCCCAGCGGAATCATCGCCCGCACTTACTGAGCCTTACCCAGTGTCAACTGTGGCACAGGAGGGTAGCACTCTGGCCTCCGAAACACCTGGTCTGGATTCATGTCCCACAGAAATCAAGTCTGACACTCCAGTGTGGGCACTGAGGGAGAGCTGCACTGTCAGTGGTGCTGTCTTTCGAATATGATGTTACATTGAGGCCCCAACTGCCCTCTCAGAATCTTTATAGTGCAGTAAAGAAGGCCATTCAACCCATCATGGCCATACTGGCTCTCTAAATGGGTATTTCACCTAATGCCATTCTCCCTGTGCCCCGACACATCGTTTCGTTTCAACAAAGTCCAATTCCCTCTTGAATGCCTCAATTGAACCTGTCTCCACCACACTCTCAGACAGTGCATTCCAGATCCTAACCACTCACTGTGTGAATCTGTCTCCACCACACTGTCAGACAGTGCATTCCAGATCCTAACCACTCACTGTGTGAATCTGTCTCCACCACACTGTCAGACAGTGCATTCCAGATCCTAACCACTCACTATGTGAATCTGTCTCCACCACACTCTCAGACAGTGCATTCCAGATCCTAACCACTCGCTGTGTGAATCTGTCTCCACCACCCTCTCAGCCACTACATTCCAGATCTCAACCACTCGCTGTGTGAATCTGTCTCCACCACACTTTCAGACAGTGCATTCCAGATCCTAACCACTCGCTGTGTGAATCTGTCTCCACCACCCTCTCAGACAGTGCATTCCAGATCCTAACCACTCGCTGCGTGAATCTGTCTCCACCACACTTTCAGACAGTGCATTCCAGATCCTAACCACTCGCTGTGTGAAAACATTTATTCTCATATCACTTTTGCTTCTTTTGCCAATTACTTTAAATCTGTGCCCTTTTGTTTTCAATCTTTTTTGCCGGTGGCAACAGTTTCTCCCTATCCGCTCTCTTCAGGCCCTTGTGATTTTGAAGACTTCTATCAAATCTCCTCTCAGCCTCCTTTACTCCAAGGAAAAAGAGTCCCAACTTCTCCAATCGATCTTCATAAGTGAAGTTTCTCATCCCTGGAACTGTTCTCTCAGGTCAATGTAAAATGTACCAGAAGAGAAAATGCTGGAAAATCTCAGCAGGACCGGCAGCATCTGTGAGGAGAGAAAAGAGCTGCGTTTCGAGTCCAGATTACTTTTTGTCAAAGCTTTGGGTCATCTGGTCTCGAAGCAGCAGCTCTTTTCTCTCCTTACAGATACTGCCAGACCTGCTGAGATTTTCCAGCATTTTCTCTTTTGGTTTCAGATTCCAGCATCCGCAGTAATTTGCTTTTATTAGATGTGAAAGGTACCATTACTGTTATTTCCTAATCCTATCCCTTGTGTCCTGGCAAATATTTACCCCTCAATCAACATTGCAAAATTAGACTGAGCGGAATTTTCCGTTCCCTGCGAAGTCAGTGGACTTTTGAACAGTTCGCCACATTTTCCAGCCTCACCCTTTCCGTGATGGGACCATAAAATTCAGCCCATTGTACAGTCATTATCACATTGCTGTTTGTGGGACCCTGCTGTGTGGAAATTAGCTCTGGGATTTCCTACATTACAATAGTGACTATTCTTCAAAATTACAGCATTGTCTGTGAAGCAATTAGGGCGGCACAGTGGCACAGTGATTAGCACTGCTGCCTCACAGTACCAGGGACCTTGGGTCACTGTCTGTGGGGAGTTTACACATTAGAACATAGAACATAGAACAGTACAGCACAGAACAGGCCCTTCGGCCCACGATGTTGTGCCGAGCTTTATCTGAAACCAAGATCAAGCTATCCCACTCCCTATCATCCTGGTGTGCTCCATGTGCCTATCCAATAACCGCTTAAATGTTCCTAAAGTATCTGACTCCACTATCACTGCAGGCAGTCCATTCCACACCCCAACCACTCTCTGAGTAAAGAACCTACCTCGGACATCCTTCCTATATCTCCCACCATGAACCCTATAGTTATGCCCCCTTGTAATAGTTCCATCCACCCGAGGAAATAGTCTTTGAACGTTCACTCTATCTATCCCCTTCATCATTTTATAAACCTCTATTAAGTCTCCCCTCAGCCTCCTCCGCTCCAGAGAGAACAGCCCTAGCTCCCTCAACCTTTCCTCATAAGACCTACCCTCCAAACCAGGCAGCATCCTGGTAAATCTCCTCTGCACTCTTTCCAGCGCTTCCACATCCTTCTTATAGTGAGGTGACCAGAACTGCACACAATATTCCAAATGTGGTCTCACCAAGGTCCTGTACAGTTGCAGCATAACCCCACGGCTCTTAAACTCCAATCCCCTGTTAATAAAAGCTAACACACTATCGGCCTTCTTCACAGCTCTATCCACTTGAGTGGCAACCTTCAGAGATCTGTGGATATGGACCCCAAGATCTCTCTGTTCCTCCACAGTCTTCAGAATCCTACCTTTGACCCTGTAATCCACATTTAAATTAGTCCTACCAAAATGAATCACCTCACATTTATCAGGGTTAAACTCCATCTGCCATTTTTCAGCCCAGCTTTGCATCCTATCTATGTCTCTTTGCAGTCTACAACAGCCCTCCACCTCATCCACTACTCCACCAATCTTGGTGTCATCAGCAAATTTACTGATCCACCCTTCAGCCCCCTCCTCTAAGTCATTAATAAAAATCACTAATAGCAGAGGACCAAGCACTGATCCCTGTGGCACTCCGCTAGCAACCTGCCTCCAGTCCGAAAATTTTCCATCCTCCACCACCCTCTGTCTTCGATCAGATAGCCAGTTACCTATCCAATTGGCCAACTTTCCCTCTATCCCACACCTCCTTACTTTCATCATAAGCCGACCATGGGGGACCTTATCAAACGCCTTACTAAAATCCATGTATATGACATCAACTGCCCTACCTTCATCAACACACTTAGTTACCTCCTCAAAAAATTCTATCAAATTTGTGAGGCACGACTTACCCTTCACGAATCCGTGCTGACTATCCCGGATTAATCCGCATCTTTCTAAATGGTCGTAAATCCCATCCCTAAGGACCTTTTCCATCAACTTACCAACCACCGAAGTAAGACTAACCGGCCTATAATTACCAGGGTCATTTCTATTCCCTTTCTTAAACAGAGGAACAACATTCGCCACTCTCCAGTCCTCTGGCACCATCCCCGTGGACAGTGAGGACCCAAAGATCAAAGCCAAAGGCTCTGCAATCTCATCCCTTGCCTCCCAAAGAATCCTAGGATATACTTCATTAGGCTCAGGGGACTTATCGACCTTCAGTTTATTCAAAACATTCTCCCCCTGTCTGTTTCCTCCAGGTGCTCCAGTTTCTTCTCATCTCTGTCTTAAATGGTCAACCTGTTATTCTTAAACCACGGCCCCTGGACCTGGTCTCTCCCACAAGTGGAAACATCAGGCGGCGTTTTACAGCCTTGCTCAAGCGAGACCGGAAATTCCCGCCTGAGGTCATCAGACATTTCCGTTGTCTGCCCCTCGCTTGCTCTGATTCCGTGGAGGATGAGGTGGCAGAATTCCGGCGATCATTCCAGTATCTAAGCTATCAAATCCCCTTAGGTCAATGCAGCATCTCTGATGAGATTTACCCTTGTTGGAAGTGCAAATTTTCTTGGTGTTAACTCACATATCACCCATGGAGTGCACAAAAAATTGCTGTTCTGCTTCAGTGTTCAACATACAGTAAGTAGTCTCACAACACCAGGTTAAAGTCCAACAGGTTTATTTGGTAGCACGAGCTTTCAAAGCGCCTTCATCACCTGATGAAGGAGCAGTGCTCCGAAAGCTCGTGCTACCAAATAAACCTGTTGGACTTTAACCTGGTGTTGTGAGACTAACTGTGCCCACCCCAGTCCAACACCGGCAACTCCACATTGTGTTCAATGTACTGAGTAAGTTGTGACTCAAACTATCACTCTTAACATCAGAGGTCTATGCTCCAGCAAACAATCCCATTCCAATTCGTATTCAAATAGTAGTATTATTAAACCATCGTTTAAATTGTATACGTGTATTAGAATTTGTGCATTTTGTACAATGCTTGGGTGTTAAAGGAGTTAAAATATTAAACTGGTGTCCCTGGTAGGGGTGCACATAAATAGATGGGAGACTGAGATGTGGCTGTGGAATAAGTGAAATTCAGGAGCCTCTGACTAGGGGAATGCTTGCAGCAATTGCACAATGCCACTAATCCAATAAAGCACCTCAGTGCAGTCTGTGTGCTCACAAACGTCATCAAGATGGTTTGGATTAGATTACAGCCTTGGAAACATTCCATACAATCGTATTATTTACAGCGATACGTCCTGGGTTCTCTCCCTGGGGCAGAGCACAGAGGGTATTTTGAATATCTTTCCCTGAAGCAAGTGTGCATTCTTCATTCACCCTTTAGAGTTTAGAACAGTAAGTAGTCTCACGACACCAGGTTAAAGCCCAACAGGTTTATTTGTAGCACGAGCTTTCGGAGCGCCGCTCCTTCACCAGGTGATGAAGGGGCAACGCTCCAAAAGCTCGTGCTACCAAATAAACCTGTTGGACTTTAACCTGGTGTTGTGAGACTTCTTACTGTGCCTACCCCAGTCCAACGCCGAGGTCTCCACATCATTTGAGTTTAGAAGAATGAGAGGTGATCTCATTGAAATGTATAAAATTCCTCAAGGGTTTGACAGGATGGAGGCTGAGAGAATGCTTCCCCCCCATCTCCTCCCCCCCCACCCCCCCCTCCTCTCCTCCCAGCACCCCACATCGTCCTGGGGAATCTAGGACTCACTGTCACAGTCTCAGGAAAAAAGGTCTGCCATCAGACTGCGATGAGGAGAAATTTCTTTCCCCAGAGGGTTGCAAGTGTTTGGAATTCTCTACCCCTCAGTGCTCAGAACACTCCTTCACTGAGATGGATAGAGTTTGGAAACTGAGGGAATCGAGGGGTTCTCCCGGGGATCAAACAGGAGAGTTGTGGTGAACCATTGTTGGTTCCCACCAGGTAGTACTGAGCCAGGGTCTGGCCAGTACTATGAGTCTGTATATATGTTGCTGTTGGGGTTAGGGTTGGGTTGTTCTACTTGTTACTGCTGGGGTTAGGGTTGGGCTGTTCTACCTGTATTATAGTTATTATGGTACATCCCAGTCGGGCTCCGCCTCCTGGGAGAGGTATAAAGGTCACTGCTCTGTCTGGGACCCCTCAGTCTGGGATCGTGTATTATATATGGTAGCTCTATTGTAGTAGTTAATAAAAGCCTTTATTTCCTCGAGCATCTCTAGCCTCGTGAGTTATATCGCGCATCAAGAGTGAACTTGCTCAGCAAGTTCAGCCATGATTTTATTTAATGGCGGAACAGGTCAAGGGGCTGAATGACCTCCTCCTGTTTCTATTTATGTTCTTTTTCTCCCTTGTCTGACACCAAAGTTGTGCGGGTTAGGTTGATTGGCCGTACTAAATTGCCCCTTAGTATCAGAGGGATTAGCAGAGTAAAAGGGCCTGGGCGGGATTGTGGCTGGTGCAGACTCAATGGGCTGAATGGCCTCCTTCTGCACTGTAAGGATTCTATGATTCTATTGGATCTCCACCAGTACCTCACTCGCATGGCGATGCTTTTACATGTCAGCTTAGACTGTGAGTGACAGGGGTCTATTCAGCCAGGGAGGGTATCACAGCTAATCCATGTCTACTCCAGCCATGTGGGAGCAAGGGACCAGAAGAGAAGCTGTGTGCGATGTTTGCCTCCTTAGTTAACAGGCATGCACACCAGGAGAGTAAGGATGGCTACAACAAGTTATCTCACTCAAACCTGGATCCTAAACTGCATGGTTCAGTAATAAATGTAGCATTATCTTTTTTTCACTACGACAATTCAGTTGTTAGATTGTTAGCAGTGGTTTTGTTAGCTGCCTTGTCTCTCCCTCACTCTTTCTCTCTCTCGCTGGCTCTGTAATTCAGTATCCCAACGTGCATTGTTCTGGTAATTCCTGTGGAATAGTTTAATTCACCAATTCTCTGAAGGAATGCAGTCTACCCTTATGCAAGTTATATAACTTACTGTAAAGGATATGAGGCAGGTTTTCTGGAGAATACATTTGGAAAGTAATTGATGCCAGAAGTGGGAAATATTGAAATCATTTGTGGCCTCCGTGCTTGAAAATTATCCGGAATTCCTGCTGTAGCCGCCCTCCCCACAGATCCCTTTGGCGTCATTAAAGAGATAATTTTAGAATTGGCACTATAAATTTAAAAAATCCAATTCCAAGAACAACATCAACCACATCAAGATTGTAGCACATTACCAGTCAAATGGAAGACACAGAGAGAAAGGAATTGGTTCTACTTATCTATAGTGCCTTGTAGGGTGTTGCAAAGTGCACCGCAGTCAATGAGGCACTTTTGAAGAGTTACTGTGATAACTGAGGTAATTTGTGTATAGCAAGACCCCACAAACAAAAATCAGCGAATGAGGCGACAGCTTTGGCTGAGAAGGTCAGACTCTCTGGGCGAGATTTTACAGCCTTGCTCATCCCGAAACCATGAAATCCCAACCGAGATTAACGGATCTCTCCGTGGTCCGCCCCTCGCCCGCCCCGATTCCTGGTAAACGTCCAGCCTTGAAGTCAGAATATGGCAATTTCAGCCCCACACCACAGACTGAGGCTGGCATTCTCCAAACTCGGAAACCCCGCTTCTGCTGCCAGCGAGGATGGAAAGTTTGGTGCTTAGCCAAAACTCCAATCACTGCAGCGGGACTGGAGAATCCCAACCGCGGGCGAGGTCGGAGATTTCCAGCCTAAAGCGCAGTGCAGCACTGAGGGAGTGCTGTGTTGTTGAGGCGCCGTCTTTTAGACAAGGAAATGGAAATGAAGCCCCCCTTTGCCTTCCTGGGTGGATGTAAATGATGGCAGGGTGATATTTTTAACAAGCCGAGGGGAGTTATCCCCCAGTGATCTGGCCAAATTTATTCCCCTCGCATCACAAAAATAGAAAGGCCAGAATTTTATGCCCCTCCCACCCTGGTGGGATCTGAGGGTGGGGGTAAGGTGGTGTGGGGGGAGGGGGGGGCACGTGTGAACCTGTACGCGGTTTTACACTGTGTCAAGCAGAGTCTCAGACAGAAATCTCACACTTAGAATCATAGAATCCCGACAGTTCAAAAGGAGACCATTCAGCCCATTGAGTCTGTACCAACCACAATCCCCCCAGGCCCTATTCCCATTACCCTCATTTACCCTGCTAATCCCCCTGACACTAAAGGGCAATTTAGATGGCCAATCAACCTAACCCGCACATCTTAGGACTGTGGGAGGGAACCGGAGCACCGGAGGAAACCCACGCAGACACGGGGGAAACGTGCAGACTCTGCACAGGCAGTGACCCAAGTCGGAAATCGAACCCCGATCCCCAGCGCTGTGAAGCAGCAGTGTTAACCACTGTGCCAAAGTGCCGCCCCAATTCAGGCCCTTAAATGTTCATTTCCTGCCCAGCCTCAATTGTTTAGGTTGACAGGTAGTTGACTGATCATGGAAGGAAGGCCGGAAATAAATGAAGTTTCTATCTCAGCTAAGAAGGGTGTGGGGGAAAACCACTTCCATCGGAATCCCCTTCTGAACTGGGGGCACCATCCCCTCAAGGCCCAGTGACCTCTTGACCTCAATCCCCGCCAGCAACCTCTCCCCGGGACACCAATCATCCCCCTGGTGACCCCCTAACCCTGTCACTTACATTTTCTCCTGGGTCTCAGCTAACTGCTGTACCTCTTCTGGCCACTGCGGTACTGTCTCTGGAATGTCTGGAGAGTTGCGGGCCAGCTCTCAGAGGCAGTACAGTGATGGATGGAAGTCTCACCTTCTGTCAATCAACGCTTGTTAGAGTTTGAAATGGTGAAGAGCTTGCTGGAGATGGTGGGGATGTCTTCTTCCCAAGTCAGACCAAAGTGATGAAAATATTCAGCTTCTGAGTTTTATTTATTCATGTCACAAGTAGGCTTACATTAACACTGCAATGAAGTTACTGTGAAAATCCCTTAGTCGTCACACTCCGGTCGGTGCCTGTTTGGGTACACTGAGGGAGAATTTAGCACGGCCAGTGCACCCTAACCAGCACATCTTTTGGACTGTGGGAGGAAACCGAAGCATCCGGAGGAAACCCACGCAGACACGGGGAGAATGTGCAGATTCCGCACAGACAGTGACCCAAGCCGGGAATCCAACCTGGTTCCCTGGTGCTGTGGGCTGCAGTGTTAACCACTGTGCCACCGTGCCGCCCATTGCCAGAAGACACATTAGATCAAGTCCTGCCTGCTTCCTCAGATGGACATGAGCAGTGTCACTGCACTATTTCATGCTGAGGATGTAGGAAAGGCAGCAGCCGGTTTGTGCACAGCAAAGCTCCCACAAACAGCGGTGAGACAGTCACTAGATGCTGCTGATGTTGATCACGAGATAAACATTGGCCAGGGCACTCCCCTGCTTTGAAATAGGGGGAAGCTTCTACATCCACCTGAAAGAGCAAACGCAGGTCTTGATTTAACATTTGACCCAAAAGGAAGCACCTCTGGCAGCGCAGCACTCCCTCAGCACTGCACTGAGAGTGCCAACCTGAATCATGCACTCTGGCCTGATGCTGAGGTCAAATCAGCCATGGCACCAACAGGAAGTAAACAGTGCAGAGCACACAATGTCCCACAGAGACAGAGGGAAAATCCCGGGCTATCCCCACGTGCTTTGCAGCAACCACATTCAAGTGACTTCAACAAGTTGATTGGGAGTGTCTGCAAGTTAGTATGGCTTGTGGCACTGGGAGACTTAAGCTGGCAAAATGGGGCAAATCCTCTCTGTGTCCCCCTCCTCCTGCCTGAACATTTTCTAATGCCAGTGAGGAGGGGGCAAAGTACAAAGCAGAGCTGCAAGAATTAACCCATTGTAAAGAGGATGAACTATCTGGGATGAATCGCTGAGTTTAACAGCAGGAATTTACAGGAAATAAATAAAGGATTGTATGTTTATAATGTATTTCACAATCTGGGGTCATCCCAAAGTGTTTTGCAGCCAATCAGGTACTTTTTAAAGTGAAGTCACTGTTTTAAATTAGAAACATGGCAGTCAATTAGCACAGTAAGAAGTCTAACAACACTAGGTTAAAGTCCAACAGGTTTATTTGGTAGCAAATGCCACTAGCTTTCGGAGCGTGCTGCTCCTTCGTCAGGTGGAGTGGGAGATGTGCTCACAAACAGGGCATACAGAGACACAAACTCAATTTACAGAATAATGATTGGAATGCTAATCAAGCTAATCAATGCTAATACAGCTGATCAAGTCTTAAAGGTACAGACAATGTGAGTGGAGAGAGCATTAAGCACACGTTAAAGAGATGTGTATTGTCTCCAGACGGGACAGCTAGTGAGATTTTGCAAGTCCAGGCAAGTTGTGGGGGTTACAGATAGTGTGACATGAACCCAAGATCCCGGTTTAGGCCGTCCTCATGTGTGCGGAACTTGGCTATCAGTTTCTGCTCAGCAATCCTGCGGTTTTGTGTGTCGTGAAGGCCGCCTTGGAGAACGCTTACCCGAAGATCAGAGGCTGAATGCCCGTTACCGCTGAAGTGTTCCCCAACAGGAAGAGAACAGTCTTGGCTGGTGATTGTCGAGCGGTGTTCGTTCATCCGTTGTCGCAGCGTCTGCATGGTTTCCCCAATGTACCATGCCTCGGGACATCCTTTCCTGCAGCGTATCAGGTAGACAACGTTGGCCGAGTTGCAAGAGTAGGTACCGTGTACCTGGTAGACAGTGTTCTCATGTGAGATGATGACATCCGTGTCGATGATCCGGCACATCTCGCAGAGGTTGCTGTGGCAGGGTTGTGTGGTGTCGTGGTCACTGTTCTCCTGAAGGCTGGGTAGTTTGCTGCGGACAATGGTCTGTTTGAGGTTGTGCAACTGTTTGAAGGCAAGAAGTGGGGGTGTGAGGCTGGCCTTGGCGAGATGTTCGTCTTCATCGATGACATGTTGAAGGCTCCAGAGGAGATGTCGTAGCTTCTCTGCTCCGGGGAAGTACTGGACGACGAAGGGTACTCTGTCCACCGGGTCCCGCGTTTGTCTTCTGAGGAGGTCGGTGCGGTTTTTCGATGTGGCGCGTTGGAACTGTTGATCGATGAGTCGAGCGCCATATCCTGTTCTTATGAGGGCATCTTTCAGCGTCTGGAGGTGTCTGTTGCGATCCTCCTCATCCGAGCAGATCCTGTGTATACGGAGGGCTTGTCCGTAGGGGATGGCTTCTTTAACGTGTTTAGGGTGGAAGCTGGAGAAGTGGAGCATCGTGAGGTTATCCGTGGGCTTGCGGTACAGTGAGGTGCTGAGGTGATCGTCCTTAATGGAGATGTGTGTGTCCAAGGATGCACCCGTTTCTGGAGAGTAGTCCATGGTGAGTCTGATAGTGGGATGGAACTTGTTGATGTCATCATATAGTTGTTTCAGTGATTGTTCACCATGAGTCCAAAGGAAGAAAATGTCATCGATGTATCTAGTGTATAGCATCGGTTGAAGGTCCTGTGCAGTGAAGAAGTCTTGTTCAAACCTGTGCATGAAGATGTTGGCATATTGAATTTGGTCCCCATGGCTGTTCCGTGTGTCTGGATGAAGAACTGGTTGTTGAAGGTGAAGACATTGTGGTCCAGCATGAAGCGGATGAGTTGTAAAATTGCATCTGGAAACTGGCAGTTGTTGGCGTTGAGTACAGAGGCAGTTGGAGCAATGCCATCATCATAGGGGATGCTGGTGTAGAGTGCCGAGACATCCATTGTGATGAGGAATGCTCCTGGTTCAACTGCTCCATCTGTGCTGAGTTTCTGTAGGAAGTCCGTCCAGTCATAGAAACATAGAAACATAGAAAAACTACAGCACAAACAGGCCCTTCGGCCCACAAGTTGTGCCGAACACATCCCTACCTTCTAGACCTACCTATAACCCTCCATCCTATTAAGCTCCATGTACTCATCCAGGAGTCTCTTAAAAGACCCTATTGAGTTCGCCTCCACCACCACTGACGGCAGCCGATTCCACTCGCCCACCACCCTCTGTGTGAAAAACTTACCCCTAACATCTCCCCTGTACCTACCCCCCAGCACCTTAAACCTGTGTCCTCTCGTAGCAGACATTTCCACCCTGGGAAAAAGCCTCTGAGAGTCCACTCGATCTGTGCCTCTCAACATCTTATACACCTCTATTAGGTCTCCTCTCATCCTTCGTCTCTCCAAGGAGAAAAGACCGAGCTCCCTCAGCCTATCCTCATAAGGCATGCCACTCAATCCAGGCAACATCCTTGTAAATCTCCTCTGCACCCTTTCAATCTTTTCCACATCCTTCCTATAGTGAGGCGACCAGAACTGAGCACAGTACACCAAGTGGGGTCTGACGAGGGTCTTATATAGCTGCATCATTATCCCCGGACTCCTAAACTCAGTCCCTCAATTGATAAAGGCCAGCACACCATACGCCTTCTTAACCATCTCCTCCGCCTGCGGGGCCGATTTTAGAGTCCTATGGACCCGGACCCCAAGGTCCTTCTGATCCTCTACAGTACTAAGAGTCTTTCCCTTTATATTGTACTCCTTCATCCCATTTGACCTACCAAAGTGGATCACGGCGCATTTATCTGGGTTGAAGTCCATCTGCCACTTGGCCGCCCAGTCCTGCATCCTATCTATGTCCCTCTGTAACTTCTGACATCCCTCTAGACTATCCACAAACCCACCAACCTTCGTGTCGTCGGCAAACTTACCAACCCATCCCTCCGCTTCCTCATCTAGGTCATTTATGAAAATGACAAACAGCAAGGGTCCCAGAACAGATCCCTGGGGCATACCACTGGTGACCGACCTCCATTTAGAAAAAGACCCATCTATACCCACTCTCTGCCTCCTTTGGGCAAGCCAGTTCTGGATCCACCGGGCAGCAGCCCCTTGGATCCCATGCCCTCTCACTTTTTCTAGAAGTCGCGACAAAAGCTGGGGGTTCTTTGTACAATGGGTTTCAGGATGCCCTCGATATAGCCGGAGAGGTTCTCGCACAGGGTCCCATTGCCCGATACGATGGGATGGCCGGGTGTGTTTGCCTTGTGTATCTTCGGGAGGCAGTAGAGATCTCCAATGCGGGGAGTACGTGGGATGAAAGCACGGAGGGTGTTCTGAAGGTCTGGATCAAAGGTCTTGATCAGAGTGTTGAGTTGACGGGTGTGTTCTTTGGTCGGATCTGCGGGTAACCGTCTGTAGTGTTCCTCGTTGTTCAGTTGTCGGTACACTTCTTTTCAGTAATCCATTCTGTTCAGTATGACGATGGCCCCTCCTTTGTCTGCTGGTTTGAAGACAATGTTGCAGTTGGTCTTGAGAGCGCAGATGGCATTGCGTTGTGCTTGGGTGATGTTCAGGGCTGTCTTGTGAGTGCGGCTGATGAATTTGGTGTTGACGCACCTCCTGATGGCTTGGGCATACATATCAAGTCGAAGGCAGCGGCCTTCCGGAGGAGTCCAATTTGACTCTTTCCTCTTCGGATGCACCTCAGAAGATAAACATGGGACATGGTGGACAGAGTACCCTTCATCGTCCAGTACTTTCCCGGAGCAGAGAAGCTACGACATCTCCACCAGAGCCTTCAACATGTCATCGATGAAGACAAACATCTCGCCAAGGCCATCCCCACACCCCCACTTCTTGCCTTCAAACAGCCGCACAACCTCAAACAGACCATTGTCCGCAGCAAACTACCCAGCCTTCAGGAGAACAGTGACCACGACACCACACAACCCTGCCTCAGCAACCTCTGCAAGATGTGCCGGATCATCGACACGGATGCCATCATCTCACGTGAGAAAACCATCCACCAGGTACACGGTATATACACTTGCAACTCGACCAACATTGTCTACCTGATACGCTGCAGGAAAGGATGTCCCGAGGCATGGTACATTGGGGAAACCATGCAGACGCTACAACAACGGATGAATGAACACCGCTCGACAATCACCAGGCAAGACTGTTCTCTTCCTTTGGGGAGCACTTCAGCGATCACGGGCATTCAGCCACTGATCTTCGGGTAAGCGGCCTTCACGACACACGACTCCGCAGGGTCGCTGAGCAGAAACTGATAGCCAAGTTCCGCACACATGAGGACGGCTTCAACTGGGATCTTGGGTTCATGTCACATTATCTGTAACCCCCACAACTTGCCTGGACTTGCAAAATCTCACTAGCTGTCCTGTCTGGAGACAATACACATCTCTTTAACCTGTGCTTAATGCTCTCTCCACTCACATTGTCTGTACCTTTAAGACTTGATTAGCTGTATTAGCATTGATTAGCTTGATTAGCATTCCAATCATTATTCTGTAAATTGAGTTTGTGTCTCTGTATGCCCTGTTTGTGAGCACATCTCCCACTCCACCTGACGAAGGAGCAGCACGCTCCGAAAGCTAGTGGCATTTGCTACCAAATAAACCTGTTGGACTTTAACCTGGTGTTGTTCGACTTCTTACTGTGTTTACCCCAGTCCAACGCCGGCATCTCCATATCAGTCAATTAGCACACAGGAATCTCCCAAAAATAGTAATGTGATGATAACCAGATTGTTGTTTTTGATAAAAGGTCTTCAACCTGAAACATTAACTCTGTTGCTCTCCTCACAGATGCTGCTAGACCTGCTGAGGCGGCACGGTGGCACAGTGGTTAGCACTGCCACCTCACAGCGCCAGGGATCCTGGTTCAATTCCTGGCTTGGGTCACTATCTGTGCCGGGTCTGCACGTTCCCGTGTCTGTGTGGGTTTCCTCTGGGTGCTCCGGTTTCCTCCTACAGTCTGAAAAACGTGCTGGTTAGGGTGCATTGGCCATGCTAAATTCTCCCTCAGTGTACCTGAACAGGCACTGGAGTGTGGCGACTAGGGGATTTTCACAGTAATTTCATTGCATTGTTACTGTAAGCCTACTTGTCACACTAATAAAAGAAATAAAGTTTCGTTCTGCAGTCCCCGGTTGTCATTTGGTGCTTGTATCGCATGGAGTGGGATTTTGATCCACGACTTTCCAATTCGGAATTGAGAGTTTCCACTGAGCCACAGGGAAGGAAAATGGAGGAGCATCACGATGGGTAACATGCAGGATTGTGTGTGGCCCAGTACCGCACTACCTACTCATCTGGTGAGACTTCTGACTCAATCCCTCTCTCCGAAAAGTGCCTTGGCAAACCCCAGGAAACTGCATGTTGAAACACAGGAAATGTACCCACGTGGGGTTTATTTTTGAAATCACCATTATCCATGATGAGGCTGGCATTGTAAAACCACTGACAGGAAACTGTGGTGTCAAATCCCCACTGCGCAGGCTTGAGTCCGGGCTGACATCCTGAGCGCAGTACTGATGCTGAACTGTAGGAGGTGCCTCTTTCAAATGCGACATTAAACCCAGGCCCCTGTCTCAGAAAAAGATCCTCTGGCACTATTTCAAAGATGTGGAGATGCTGGCGTTGGACTGGGGTTAGCACAGTAAGAAGTTTCATTGTCTCCGCCAGGACAGTTAATGAGATTTTGCAAGCCCAGGCAAGTCGTGGGGGTTACAGATAGTGTGACATGAACCCTAGATCCCGGTTGAGGCCGTCCTCATGTGTGCAGAACTTGGCTATCAGTTTCTGATCAGCGACTCTGCACTGTCGTGTGTTGTGAAGGCCGCCTTGGAGAACGCTTACCCAAAGATCAGAGGCTGAATGCCCGTGTACGCTGAAGTGTTCCCCCAACTGGAAGGGAACACTCCTGCCTGGTGATTGTCGAGCGGTGTTCATTCATCCATTGTCGTAGCCATGCATGGTCTCCCCAATGTACCATGCCTCGGGACATCCTTTCCTGCAGCGTATCAGATAGACAACGTTGGCCGAGTTGCAAGAGTATGTACCGTGTACCTGGTGGATGGTGGTCTCACGTGAGATGATGGCATCCGTGTCGATGATCTGGCACGTCTTGCAGAGGTTGCTGTGGCAGGGTTGTATGGTGTCGTGGTGATTGTTCTCCTGAAGGCTGCTCCGGGGAAGTACTGGACAACGAAGGGTACACAGTGGACAGAGTACCCTTCGTTGTCCAGTACTTCCCTGCAGTGGAGAAGCTACAATATCTTCTTCGGAGCCTTCAACATGTCATCGATGAAGATGAACATCTCGCCAAGGCCATCCCCACACCCCCACTACTTGCCTTCAAACAACTGCAGAACCTCAAATAGACCATTGTCCGCAGCAAACTACCCAGCCTTCAGGTGAACAGTGACCACGACACCACACAACCCTGCCACAGCAACCTCTGCAAGACGTGCCGGATCATCAACATGGATGCCATCATCTCATGTGAGAACATCATCCACCAGGTACACGGTACGTACACTTGCGACTCGGCCAACGTTGTCTACCTGATACGCTGCAGGAAAGGATGTCCCGAGGCATGGTACATTGGAGAGACCATGCAGACGCTACGACAATGGATGAATGAACACCGCTCGACAATCACCAGGCAGAGTGTTCTCCTGTTGGGGAACACTTCAGCGGTCACGGGCAATCAGCCTCTGGTCTTCAGGTAAGCGTTTTCCAAGGTGGTCTTCATGACACACAAAACCGCAGGGTTGCTGAGCAGAAACTGATAGCCAAGTTCCGCACACATGAGGACAGCCTCAACCAGGATCTTGGGTTCATGTCACACTATCTGTAACCCCCACGACTTGCCTGGGCTTGCAAAATCTCACTAACTGACCTGGCTGGAGACAATACACACCTCTTTAACCTGTGCTTAACCCTCTCTCCACTCACATTGTTTGTACCTTTAAGACTTGATTACCTGTAAAGACTCGCATTCCAACCATTATCTTGTAAATTGAGTTTGTGTCTGTATATGCCCTGTTTGTGAACACAGCTCTTCACTCACCTGAAGTAGGAGACTGAGACTCCGAAAGCTTGTGCTGCCAAATGAACCCGTTGGACTTTAACCTGGTGTTGTGAGATTTCTTACTATTTCAAGAGGGAGTGGGCAGTTTCTCCCCTGTGTGCTGGGCCAATACTGATCCCTCAATCAATATTGCTCGAGCAGATTATTCCACCTTTTAACTAATCGCTGTTTGTGGGAGCTTGCTGTGCACAAAATGGCTACTGTGTTTTCGACATTACAACACTTCAAAAGTACTTCATTTCAAAGAATGAAAGTTGATCCCATTGAAACATATTGGATTGTCAAGCGGTTTGACAGGGTAAATGCTGAGAGGATGTTTTCTCTCATGGGAGAGTCTGGGACCAGAGGATAGAGTCTCAGAATAAAGGGGCACCAATTGACTGAGGTGAGGAGGAATTTCTTCTCTCAGAGGGTTGTGAGTCTTTGGAACTCCTTGCCACAGAGAGCTGTGGGGGCAGAGTTCTCGTGTATATTTAAGGCTAAGATAGATAGAGTTTTGATCAGTAAGGGAATCAAGGGTTACACGGAAAGGGCAGGAAAGTGGATGTGAGGAATGTCAGAATAGCCATGAACCTATTGAATGGTGCAGCAGGTTCGAGGGGCCAAATGGCCTCCTCCCGTTCCTATTTCTTAAGATTGGCGGTAACGTGTGATGGGACAACCCATAGCAAGTCCTTCTTTTCTGTCTTTCTTTCATTGATCTCAGTTGGAAATGAGATGCTGGCTGAGACAAGGACGGGGCATTTCTCTGACGGCTCCATGGTTAATCAGCCTGCCTGCATTCACAGTGTCAGCTCCCCCACCCCAATACCAAGAAATGGCCACACGGCCTGATTTGATTTGGACCTTGGTGAGCGCCAGAGGCAAAGATAGACCCATGAGCACCTACATGCTAAAGTCTTCAGTACACAGCCATGTGCCAAAGGCACTCCATTAAAAATCCCAACATAAATAGTTGAGAGACTGAAGAGGATGCTTCCATGATAACACTCACAACAACACCACATTGTATTTATATAGCACCCCCAATGGAGCAACATATTCTTCAGTCTGCCACAGGAGCGTAAATCAACAGGAACAACTTGTGTTTATACAATGCTTTTAAGATGCGAATTAGGAGCAGGTGTAGGCCACTCGGCCCCTCAAGCCTGCTGTACCATTCAATAAGATTGTGGTTAATTGCAACCTCAATCTAACAAGACAAAGCATCCTCGCCACTTCACAGGTCTGAAGAGGTGACCCAAAGCTTGATCAAAGAGGTTGAATCATAGAAATATAGAATAACTCAGGAGGTAGCCATTCGGCCCATCATGCCTACACCTGCCAATAAGGATCTATGAATAAGGATCTATCCAGCCAATCCCACCTTCCGCCCTTGGTCTGTAGCTTTGTAGGCCAATGGCACTTCAGGTGCATGTCCAACTCCTTCTTAAA